>NW_026866454.1:0-73370 GCF_026571515.1 Ruditapes philippinarum | reverse complement strand
TTTAGGAAAAGTGCCTTCCATAGGTTGTCCAAGGGGTTCATGTCCAGGGGGGTGTTTCGAAACACTTGTCCAGGGGGGTATTTTTACAGGAAAAAGTGCCTTCCATAGGTTGTCCAAGGGGTACATGTCCAGGGGGTGTTTGAAACACTTGTCCAGGGGGGTATTTTTTAGGAAAAGTGCCTTCCATAGGTTGTCCAAGGGGTACATGTCCAGGGGGGTGTTTTCAAAACACTTGTCCAGGGGGGTAATTTTTACAGGAAAGTGCCTTCTATAGGTTGTCCAAGGGGTACATGTCCAGGGGGGTGTTTCGAAACACTTGTCCAGGGGGGTATTTTTTTAGGAAAAGTGCCTTCCATAGGTTTGTCAAAAGGGGTTTATGTCCAGGGGGGTGTTTCAAAACACTTGTCCAGGGGGGTATTTTTACAGGAAAAGTGCCTTCCATAGGTTGTCCAAGGGGTACATGTCCAGGGGGGTGTTTCGAAACACTTGTCCAGGGGGGTATTTTTTTAGGAAAAGTGCCTTCCATAGGTTGTCCAAGGGGTATCCATCCAGGGGCATGTTGGAAAATTGTTGTCAATAGGGTGTATTTTCCATGGCATGAGGGGTCAATGATAAGTGTGGCCAGGGGGGGGTATTTTGGGGTGAAAGTGCCTTCCATAGGGGGGGTGCGGATATTTTCTGGAATAGCCCATTGTTTGTTACACCTTTAAAAACATTAACGTTTATCTAAATGGTTAAAGAGATCAAAAGATAACAAATAATTATTTAAAGAATTAAAGTGTCATAATTGTAATTAAATTAATTGTTATTAATTAATTTAATTAACTATAGTAGGGCCGAAACGTCTCGCGGAAAAGGGCCGAAACGTCCAGGGGCCGATTTTTCCACTGGGGCCGAAACGTCCTGTTTGCGAGAGAGAGTGAGGGAGGGAGAGAGAGGGATAGATAGATAGATACTATTACGTGATATTGCATTTACTTATATCTTTATCAAATTTACAAAAGATGCCGAAAAGACCAAGGTTTTGAGGCCGAAACGTCCATGACCAGGGCCGACACGTCCAGCATTTTGCCAAAATTTTTGGATAAGATCTATTGCAGTATCACATATTACACGTCCCTACTACGCCCTGTTCAATGAAAACCCATTCATTTGCATCAAAATATTTGAAATTACCTTCTATCATATAAAAGAAGTATGTATTTGAAAGTATTGAACAAATTCTAATTCAAAAAGGATGCGTGTAGCAATCGGAATACCTCGACCATCGGGGCAATCTAGACTGGTATTCAGACTATTCGTTGTAATAGAATGCGAAATGGACTCCATTTCGCGAAATGGACTTATCGTCTACGAAATGGACATTTGTTTGCAAGTTACGGTTTGAGTACATTTTCAATTTAAACTCTATATTTAATACTTTACAAGTCACTATCGTATTTTTCTGTGCAAGAGAAAGGATGATCGCTGAACTTGTATATAGAAATTAGGCCAATAAATGGCGATTAAATCATGATTATGGTTATTTATTATAATATATATAATTAGTTGCTAATAATATACGTCTACAAACAGCAATTTTACTGTAAAATTCTATTAAAACGGTACAATTCAAATTCTAAAAGTCACTTTCGCTCACTTTCGTCAAAAATCTCACTTTCGTGTTTTTGGTTAACCCTACGCTGAGAAACTAAACATGTAAACAAATGGTAACTTTACGCTGGGAGTAGTTGACAAGTTTATTTCCAATATATCAAGTAAAAGTCCACCTAATATAAGTGAATTCAAAGATACAAAAGCAAACAATACATTATTTATATATTTATTAATAGGGTTGTAGAAACCGAAAGTATAAAACGCAAACCTGTTGATATGAACTCGGATTTGTTATCACTGGGCTTTTTTGTATTAAAAAGTGTTGTGAGACATATTTTCAATCATAATTGTACCGAAACAGATCTTTTTTCCTTTGGATGTCAAATAAATACATTCGTTTCACATTGCAAACTCTGTTTCTGTTTACATCTGAAACCACGTGGTAGAACTACATTGTACTTTCAATACGTATTGTTTCCGAGGTTATTATAGATATAATAGACGAGAATGTTCCGATTGCCGTCCCAATTGATCAATCTCCTGTTATGATATCAAGATTAGATAACTCTTTACATGTTTAGCTGTATAGTTAATGGGATTACTTCCCTTTACTTGATATTCATTAATGCTATGTTATATATATGATCATGCCTCTCTGATACCTGGTCATTCTCACTTGAGCTCTGGTCTTAACAACATGTATTAAATGGTTATAATAAATTGTAGAATAGTTTGAATCTTGTTATCATCCATACAACATAACATGGTGTCAGAAGTAAACTAAAGGAATAATATTGCAATAAAAGAAATTTAATAAAAAAAATATTTGGAATCGGATTTAACAAGCATTCTGGAAAGAAATTAAATTGTGCGCATCACAAACATTTAACTTTCTTCAGAGAAATCAATTAATTCTACAGCTCTACAATGGATTTAAATGGTGTACCCATACCAACAATGAACTGGGACAGTCAGAACCCTATGGAGGAGTTCAAAAAGTTCAGGCAGCATGCAGAACTTATATTTAGTGGCGCATTAAGAGAAAAAGATGAAGAAGTGCAAGTTACTTACTTATTACTTTGGATTGGTGACAGAGGCCGCCAGATATATAATACTCTTAAATTAACTGAGCTCCAAAGGAAATCAATAAAGGCAATTTCGGATGCAATTCAAAAACATCTACAACCAAAATCAAATCCTGTATTTAGCAGATACAAATTCCACAATGAAAAACAGGGAAACAGTACGATAGAACAATTCATCACACGTCTAAAAACATTAGCAAATGATTGCGCTTTTGATGCAGGGTACAGAGATGATGTAATACGAGATCAAATAGTAATTGGAATTACGTCGGAAAAAGTTCGTGAAAAACTTATCACAGAAGGTGAAGCATTGACTCTCGAAAAAGCAGTCAGGATATCACAGTCACATGAATATGCACAGGCACAATTACGTGACATGACTAATTCCAATAGCATTGATGACATTCATCATAAACGACATTCCACGTCAAAACACCAAAACGAGACTGGAAAGAAACACAATCACCATTCAAGAGTTAGACAAAACCAACAGATAACAAAATGTGGAAATTGTGGACAGTCACATCACAGCAAAGATCGATGTCCGGCAAGAGGAAAACTATGCAAGAACTGCCATAAATGGAATCACTATGCAGTTGTGTGTAGGTCAAACAAAAAAGTGCATGAAATTGAAACCGGAAACAATAACAGTGACAGTAACAGTGACAGTGAATTTTGTATTGGTGCAGTTGATTCACATTCAAAGGGACAGGTATTTGTTGATTTACAGGTGGGCTCTAAAGGTCATTTTAAACAGTTTAAACTTGACACAGGGGCATGCTGTAACATCCTTTCTGAGGCAGATTTCAAATCCCTCAAGGTCAATACCCCCTTAAAGAAGCCAACTGTCAAACTCACTGCTTACTCAGGCACTGAAATTAAGGTTCTAGGAGTAGTAGATCTCCCATGCAGCTACAAGAAGAAATGCACAAAACTTGTAGAATTTTATGTTGTGAGAACAAACAAACCCTCAATCCTAGGTTTACAATCATGCCTTGACTTCAATTTAATTCAGATTGTAATGTCCGTAGACCAGAATGAGCAAATGAATAAAAATTCTGTCTTGCGTGACTTTCCTGAAGTTTTTCATGGCTTTGGAAAATTACCTGGTGCTTGTTCGATCAAAGTAGATCCCAAGTATTCTCCAGTAATTCATCCTCCCCGACGCGTTCCTGTAGCTCTTCAGAGCAAGGTTAAAAAGGAACTTGATGCTATGGAGAAGGCTGGAATCATAGCCAAGGTCACCACACCAACAAATTGGGTGAATAGTATGGTCGTAGTCAACAAGCCACATTCTGATAAAGTTAGAATTGTAATTGACCCTAAAGACCTTAATAAGGCAATCCATAGGCCACATTATCCTACAAAAACCTTAGATGATATTTTGCCGCAGTGAAATTCTGCAAAATATTTCACAAAACTTGACTGCAAATCAGGTTACTAGTCCGTTGTTTTAGATGATAAATCATCATATCTAACTACATTCAACACCCCTCAAGGTCGTTATAGGTATCTAAGATGTCCCATGGGACTGAAATGCAGCCAAGATCTTTTCCAGCAAAAGATGGATGAGTGCTTAGAAGGCTTACTTGGTTGTAGTGTCATTGTAGATGACATTCTTGTTTATGGTTCAACTCGAGAAGAGCATGACATAAACTTAAGAAACTTACTTGATAGGTGCCGCCAAAAGGGCATTAGGTTAAACGAAGACAAACTTGTTGTTTGCGTCTCGGAGGTTGAGTATTTTGGTCACATCCTCTCAGCTGATGGATTGAAACCAGACCCCGAAAAATGTAGGGCTATCCAAGAGATGAAAGCGCCTAAAGACAAGTCTGAGCTTAAGACAATACTTGGCATGATAACTTATCTATCTAGATATGACCCAAACTTGTCCGAGATCATTCATCCTCTCTCAGAAATATTAAAGAAAGATGTCATTTTTCACTGGGATGCTCCTCAAGTTCGATCACTTACCCTTGATCAGCGTTGTTAAGAAATCCCTATACAGTGCCCCGGCAAGATTACAAAGGCTCTTATTAGCGTTACATGGTTATGATTTTGAGTTGCAGCACAAAGCAGGCACTCAAATACCCGTTGCTGACACATTGTCTCGGAAATATTTGCCAGATACTTATCCAGAAATTTCCGAAAATACCAATATGCATGTTCACTTCATAACAAAAAACTTGCCATACACAGATCAAAAACTTAGTGAAGTAAGGTCAAAAACTGAGTCAGATCCAACACTCATTACCTTGAAACAAATCATTCTTCAAGGCTGGCCTGAAAAACGCAAATATTGCAATTCTCAAGTTCTAGAATACTGGAATTATAGAGATGAACTCACTGTTGTAGATAATATCATCTACAAAGGTCAAAAATTGATTATTCCTAAGTGTCTAAGATCTGAAATGTTAAATTTGCTACATAAAGGTCACCCAGGTCAGGAACGTAGCTTCCGCAGGGCACAAATTTCTATGTTTTGGCCTAACATTAGCAAAGACATAGTGCAGAAAGTGCAACAGTGTTCTGTATGTGCTGAGCATCAAAGGTCAAATTCAAAGGAACCCTTGGTTTCACATGAAATCCCTAAATACCCATGGCAGGTAATAGGTACTGATGTATTTACATTAGATAACCAAGACTACTTGTTAGTATGCGACTACATGAGCAACTATTTTGAAGTTGACATGATTAAAAATACAAACAGTAGCACTATTATTAAGTTAATGAGAACTTGGTTTTCAAGACATGGTATTCCCCAGAAAATAGTTTCAGATGGTGCTAGTTATTACACATCACAAGAATTTAAAGAATTCACAACTAAATGGGACATAAAGCATGTAAGGTCATCACCTCAATATCCCCAAAGTAATGGCCTTAGTGAATCATGCGTGAAGAAAGTAAAAACATTGCTTAAAAATGCAAGCAAGATGGAACAGATCCTTTAATAGCAATTTTAGAATTACGTGCTACCCCGCTAAGCATAGGTTATTCTCCCACTGAAATCTTAATGGGGAGAAAAATAAGGACATTTATACCTATGTCTGAAAAGAATTTAACACCCAAAACAACAGATTTTAAGAGAATAAGGTCACTTCTTGAAAAACAAAAATGTATTCAAAAGAAAAATTATGATAAACATTCAAGACCCCTTAAACCATTTAACATAGGAGAAAATGTTAGAATTCAGCAGGGAAAATCTTGGAATCCCGCTGTCATTCAAGAAAAATTAGACAATCGCTCCTATTCTGTAGAAACACCTGATGGTGGTCAATATATCAGAAAACAGGCAACATCTAATGAAGGATTATACCTGCCAAGATAATGACACTCCATTAAACACTGATAACGATCAATTTACACAGGCCATTTGTAGTAATCAAGACACAGCAGATTCCCAGGGTAAACTTTCACACCAGTTAACCTCACAGCATGCCAGTGTCAAGAGTGATAATCTGACCTTTAATCACTCAAAGTCGCCTGCATCAACAAATACTCTCAAACTGCCAAACATTTATCCAGAAGCTTATGTAACTCGTTTGGGAGGCAGGTTAAACAAAAGATAATTCAGTCTGTGTAAAATAAGTGTATATATACACATTGAACAAATAGGCATAAATTGCAGTAGTGTTTATTGTGCTTTAAACAGAAAAAGTACAAAGTTTATATTGACAGTATGAAAGCATTTTCTAGGACAAATTTATCATAATAATTAAATGTGTTTATCTCAAATGTCAGTCTTAACATGGACATTATTTTTATTGCTTAATGCTTTCTCAGAATAAATTGACATTTATAGCGGACAAATGTTTATGAGCTTCTCAATTTCAAACAAAGGGAGATGTTATGATATCAAGATTAGATAACTCTTTACATGTTTAGCTGTACAGTTAATTGGATTACTTCCCTTTACTTGATATTCATTAATGCTATGTTATATATATGATCATGCCTCTCTGATACCTGAGTCATTCTCACTTGAGCTCTGGTCTTAACAACATGTATTAAATGGTTATAATAAATTGTAGAATAGTTTGAATCTTGTTATCATCCATACAACATAACATCTCCCAAGCAGTGAACTCCCCTTACAGGATCTGGCCGGGGGCTAACACGACGAGAAAATCTATAAGAGATTAATACACGGCAGAGTAGGGCCGGAAGGTGATAATCGGCCCGCAAAATGAATAATGGACCCGAGGGCTTTAGCCCGAGAGGGAATTGTTCATTTCAAGGCCGATTATCACCTTCTGGCACAATTAAGACGTGTATTAATTAATGTCTTTAATACACCCGGTAGATCTAATAGTAGCATTTTTTCAAAAAAAAAAAAAAAAATATATATATATATATATATATATATATATATATATATATATATATATATATATATATATATATATATATATATATATATATATATATATATATTTATTACCCTTCCAGATTTTTCCGCCTTTTTGATTGGATATTGATCACCCGAAAGAAATTGATATTACCGAGCCAGACGGGTAATATACACACTAAATTTCCCCGTTGGGTACCCCACGTTCTAAACAACATGCGCTGTGGCGATGCGCGTACGGTTTGATTTTACGCGATGTAAATTCCGATTTACAAGCACTTTTTAACTGTCAAATGATAAATATTTACCAAAATAGAGTAATCATACATATTTAAGAAGGGTAGCCTACACCTCATACGTCATTTTAAACATGCTAGAGTTGCGAGGCCTTATGCATGCCCCACATTAAATATAAACCACACAAGTATGGTCTTAAATAGACCGATTCCCGTAAATGGAGGCATGTAACTGTATAACGGTATCGAGTCGTTAAAAACATTCCACGAGCTTGGGAATAACCTTCATCCCAGAATAAAATTAGAATTAAGATATTCAGCTGAAAAACTCAGAAAATTCAGAATGGCATTTTAATAACAGACCTATACACTAAACCCACAGATAAACACCTGTACTTGCATAAAAAGTCGTCTCATCCGGAATCGACAAAAAAATCAATACCACATGGACTTGCCCTCCGTGCTAAGCGAATATGTACTAATGAATCGAATTACAAACAACATAGAGAGAATATTAAAACTCAGTTACAGAAACGAGGCTATGAAGATCGACATATTGAAACAGAATTAAATAAAGTAGATAGTAAGAAAAGAAGTGACCTATTACAGTATAATGAAGATAAAGAAAACACTGAAAGAATCCCCTTGGTACTGACATTTTCCAGAGCGCTCCCGAATGTAGGACAAATAGTACGAAAACACCTACCTGAATTACACACCTCAGATAGAATGAAGGAAATATTCCCGAATCTTCCAATTGCGGCATTTAGAAGAGGAAATAACCTACAAGACATTCTCGTTCAACAGCCGAATTCCTGTGCTCCTTGCAGATCCAAAAAGTGTGCGATTTGTCCGTACGTTATTGAAGCAGACACATTAATTGGTGTGAACGGGGCCTCGTATAAGGTTCGAAATCAGATCACGTGCAAATCTACGAATGTTGTGTATGCAGTTTATTGTAAGCGTTGCGAACGTTATATTTATGTTGGAGAAACAGGGGATACGTTGTACCAAAGACACCTTCTAAATTTATCCAGAATACGAACCAAGTACAACGATCCGTTAGCGGCGCATTTTTACACGAACGACCACACAGTTAATGATTTTTCAATAATAAGGCTGGAAAAGCTATACGGGAATGACCAATACAGAAAAACAATAGAAAATTTGTGGAAAAATAAATTAAGAACCTATAGACCGTATGGAGTTAATACTTAGAGGTTAATACTTGGTTGCTGCTCGGTATTATGCGATAATGGCCCGAAGATGTGCATAATGGCCTGAGGGCCGCAGGCCCGAAGGACATTATGGTCTCGAGGGCCATTATCGCATAAGGCCTCGGCCCGGTGAATTTTCGTACTATTTGTTCTATAGTAAATCAGTCAAATTTGAGGCTTAATTCTGGATTCCACTGTTCTTGATGAATTATATACTGTCTTCAACTTTAAACATTAACACTATCTAAGTCAGTTTCAGTTTCAGTTTTTATTAAACCAAGGCATATAATATGCAACTGGTTATAACAAACAAACAAACAGAAAAATAACAGTCAAAAATCACTAATATCACAATATAAAAATACAATTATGACTAGCTAAATAAACAAAAAGGAGATCATATTGTTCATTTCAAGTACTGAATTCAATACAACATGTATTTTATATTGTAACAAATGGGAATGGAGAATGATAAGTATTAGTTATCTAAATTTTAACATAATGTTCCAATGAGGCCCAAAATATAATAGGTTAGCCATCTACTTTTTTTCAGAAATCTTCATTCTGTTGTAACTCACCACTTTAAAAACTCCTGACAGCTGGTGGGTAGTACATCTTTAATCCTTCCACCAACAAATGAGTTCCTGGAGAAAAAAAACAACTTTTAAAGTCATCATATAACACACAAAAACTACACACATGCAATAAATACACTTTAAATATGACCAATCTAACTAGAGATGACTTAAATTGGGCCATTTCAAAATTTTAAAGAACTACTTTCTAGACTACAATGGGTTCGGTCTAATTCCGTACCGGGTTGAGACCATAATGCCGAGCAGCAACCAAGTATTCTTTTCTTGAGTTTATAAATCTTCAATTATAAGCTTTGTTGATTGAGACTGATTACGTCATTTAAACTGAAAGTTTTTTGTGCAAGTGACTACAGTTCATTCATCGTCAGCAGCCATCTTGAAAGTCACTGAGAGTTGATTACGTCATTTTGCACGTGCGCTCATTCACTCGCCCATTATGGAAAAATAATGCCGAGTAGCAAGGCGGCCGAAATTGCATAATGACCTAGATCTTGCCATAATGGCCCTGAAATACCCTAGATTTTGTTACTATATATAGTAACATAGGTATTAACAAAGAATAAAGTATGTTTTGGGAAATGCACAGTACAAAGTTCTTTAATTTTTTATACGTTTATTTCTGTTAGCGCTTTCAAATGTTTCTACATATCTTCAGACAGTAACGTATAATATAATCATGACGTTAGAAATAAACGTATAAAAAATTAAAGAACTTTGTACTGTGCATTTCCCAAAACATACTTTTTTATATACATGAGATCCACACAAGGAATCGAACTTCTTATATATATATATATATATATATATATATATATATATATATATATATATATATATATATATATATATATATATATATATATATGCATTTATATATATATATATATATATATATATATATATATATATATATATATATATATATATACGCATTTATATATAGATAAAGTAATTATGTTTAAGAAATAACAAACTATGTATATTCAGTAGCGCTTTCAATGCTTTCTTTGCATATCTTCAGCCAAAACTTTAAAAAACAATAAACATTTAAACAAATGACGTAACGTCATGAAAAAAAGCGGGAACGTTAAATGATAACGTATTTCCCGGCAAACACAAAGTGGAAATTTATACTGTAATATTATAATTTTACGGACATTAAACATAATCCTTACAATCTGGCAGTGAATTAATGACATTTATTAAAGGGAGGTAATAAAATTCACATGTAAATTATTTTATGGCCACAAATTGTATGGTAATTAACAATTTTTACTGAATAAATATTGGTTAATAAACGAACAATATGACTGAATAAAAACGCAAGCGTTTCTTTCATAATTAAAAATGAAGAGATTGTAATAAATATGATGTACTTATATATAAATAACTTGTTAAAGGTATTAGCACCCTAATGCATTACCTCCGCTTTGAAGAGTATTCAAATAGGCTAGAATTACTGTTAACTACATTGAAAATGAGGGTCATGGGTTCAATCCCCAGAAGGGTCAACTTTTTTTTCTTTCTTTTTTTTCGTTTAACATTATTTATGTATTTCTCATGTCCCATATGGAAAGAAAAAAGTGTTTAATTTTGAATTTTTAATTTATATAGGTATTTATTGGCTAAATTATGCTAAATCTAGTAATAAATATGGTACCTGATATTTTCAAAGTGTAATATAATCAAAACTAGACGGTAAAAGTATTTCATATTTTACAAGATCAACCAATATACTTTTTTAAAAATTTAGGGAAACTTTGAAAACAGGCACTCATTTGGGTAAATTTTAAGAATTTTTTGAATTAGGCTCCCTAAGTAGAAAAATTGTCAGACATGTGGTAAAAATGGGTGGGGTAGGGTAACATTTTTATACAGATTTCATAAATTTTAAGTAGAAACCATAATTTTGCTTATGTGGATTGTTAGCTGAATGGTACTATTTGTTTGTTACCAAAGAATCATGGGAAAACATTTTTCATTAGAATGTTATTGCAGATTATCTAAAGGTTCCTCATTTCTAAACAAAGGGCCCTCATAACATCCTAGCTTGAGTTCAGAAAAGTGGCCATAACTTGATTTCCGTACGGTAAACTTTGTTTAAATTTTGCATACAGGTGTACTTTAAGGTATACATCTGACCTATGATGTCAATTCTTTATAGTTCCTGATAGTGCCCATTAGGGTCCTAATATATTATAAGCTGTGGTTTTAATACTTTGATTTTCTTTTCTAAAAGAGTCACTTTGTTTAATATTTTAAACAGAGGGCAAATGTTAAAATTACCTCCTGACATTTATGTAAATGTTTATTGACTTGCAACTTTTTGAGTTCTTCTGTGTTTGTTTGTTGCCTATGTAAAGTCATACGTTTACATAATTCATTTTAAATTTGGCCAATATAAAACTGTTGACAGTTGTTACAAATTATTGAATATATCACATTTTTTGAAACACAGTTCATACTTTGTTATCCCTCGCCGAAAGGCGGCGGGGGATATAGAAATAGTCTCCGTCCGTCCGTCCGTCCGACATTTTTGTCCGGAGCATATCTCAAAAAGTATTTGAGGTATCAACTTGAAACTTCATAGGTGGATAGATCATATTGAGGAGGAGTGCAGTGCACAAGAATGATAACTCTACCCTGCATAATTTTTCAGTTATTGCCCTTTGTTATTTTTCAAACTTAATTTTTGTCCAGAGCATAACTCAAAAAGCTTATGAGATATCAACATGAAACTTCATAGGTGGATAGATCTCACTCAGGAGGTGTGCAGTGCACAAGAATGATAACTCTACCCTTCATAATTTTTGAGTTATTGCCCTTTGTTATTTTTCATACTTAATTTTTCACCTGAGTGGAGCATAACTCAAAAAGTCTTTGAGATGTCAACATGAAACTTCATAGGTGGATAGATCTTATTGAGGAGGAATGCTGTGCACAAGAATGATAACTCTTCCCATTATAATTTTTGAGTTATTGCCCTTTGTTATTTTTCATACTTTTTGTCCGGAGCATATCTCAAAAAGTGTTTGAGGTATCAACTTGAAACTTCATAGGTGGATAGATCATATTGAGGAGGAGTGCAGTGCACAAGAATGATAACTCTACCCTGCATAATTTTTCAGTTATTGCCCTTTGTTATTTTTCAAACTTAATTTTTGTCCAGAGCATAACTCAAAAAGCTTATGAGATATCAACATGAAACTTCATATTAGGTGGATAGATCTCATTCAGGAGGTGTGCAGTGCACAAGAATGATAACTCTACAATTAATAATTTTTGAGTTATTGCCCTTTGTTATTTTTCATGCTTAATTTTTCACCTGAGTGAAGCATAACTCAGAGTCTTTGAGATGTCAACATAAAACTTCATAGGTGGATAGATCTTATTGAGGAGGAATGCTGTGCACAAGAATGATAACTTTTTCCATTATAATTTTTCAGTTATTGCACTTTGTTATTTTTCATTCTTAATTTTTGTCCAGAGCATTACTAAAAAAGCCTTTGAGATATCAACTTGAAACTTCATAGGTGGATAGATCATATTGAGGAGGAGTGCAGCACACAAGAATGATATAATTTTCCCTGCATTATATTTCAGTAAGTGCCCTTTGTTATTTTCAGCCATCAGTATTCACATAAGTTTCAAATCTGTAATCACTTTAGCCGTCAGTTTTCATTACCAAAAGACCTATTAAAATTGAATTATTCTGCTCTACTACATATGTATTCTTCCAATGAGCAAACAACTTCGGTGAGGGATGGCCATGTTGACATGGCACTTGTTTGATCTTAAATGTCTTACTGTTACAAAATTGTATTTCATTTCCTTCTATTAAAGAAGGACATGTCTTACACCTACTCCTGTTGCATTTAGAAACTGTTGTTACAGTATTATTTTTCATAGGTTAAGATGTGTTGAAGATTTTTTGCCTGTCTTTTACTGTTTCTTTATAATACGCTTCTTTTCTAAAATACTGTTCATCCGTTCACTTTTTCGTAACACATTCTCACAAAATCGAATTGCTTGGGAAATATTGGTATTTTGGAGATTAAATGTTGTTACACATGGAATAACGTGGTACTTGTTGTTAGCTGTTATGTTTTCTTCAGTTTTGATGGAACCTTTCAATTTGGCTTTAGATATTCCGTATGTAATAATTTCATCTGGGTAATTCTGGATTTTAATTCTTGTAGTTAGTTCTGAGAGGTGCTTTTCTTGTAGTGTACGTTTCTCCTCTTACTATAGTTATGATTCTTGAAGCAAGGTTGAAAGGAATGTTTAACTTTGTATGTTTCGGATCACAGGCAATCGGTGCGTGGCTTGGATAGTATACATGTACATGACCACGCCCACTTATTTTTTTATAAATATTTTTTTTTCACTAATAAAATATTTTTTTATTCAAAATGTTTTTAAAATATCTTATTTTCAATAAATCAACAAAGAAAATTTGTTTTTAAAAAATTTCATCCATATATACTATTAATATAGTAAAGGTAGAAAGGTTCGCCAGCGGACCTACCACCAGGCCTTATGTTACCTCCCAGATCTTTGTTAATTGTCAACCAATTTTCACCAAATAAAGTGTTTCGGCTGGGATGTACTATAACGGGATATGTCACTCGCGCTTTCTTATCAGTGCCAATGTTGGTGTCCAATTGGAATCGATCGATAAGCGCCGTGTTTAAACGCCGTAATCACGGTACATGCCGGGTTGATCGGATATATTCCGTGCATAAATTTTCCGGTGATTTTGGGAGTTGGGCAATCAAAATAGTAGGGAAAAAAGGTTGTTGGTTTCTTAAATACTTTTTTCATTGGATCAATTTTAAAAATATTAATATTAATAAATATGAAACAGATACAGAAAAGTAATTTACCATATTTAATTATGATAAAATTTACGTTTTGTAATTAAAATACGTTCAGAAATAACTTAATCATTAAATTTCAATTATAGCTTTAATTACATGGTTTATATTAATTATAGAATATAATTATGTCAAATGTGTCAATAAACATAGAAATTATGTTGTATTGGGACTTATTATTTATGTAATTAAAGTGTACAGCTGCTATAAACATGTTTATAACATGTAATAATTTTTGGTTTAATAAAATGTCTGACCTTTGTTTTATTCATGTTTGTTTTCAACATGGCCTTTGATAATCTTTGATGTTTAAACATATTTTTCACATATATTTGTAATTATGTTCTTATTTAGCTTTAATCTTCATTTTTGAATAGATGCAATGCAATGATTCATATTTGCAATGGCCACGTCATACTGGTCATCAACCTGCATACCCATTGTTAGAGTTCCAGCTTCGACCCATTTGTCATGTGACATTTCTGTATGTATATACATGCATCGGACCTGTAGGCAATACCCTTGATTTTTATAACGAACCAGTGACTCATTAAATTTCTTTGACTCTTTTATTAAAGAGCTAGGTAGCATGAAGGACTACCTAGTTGAGAAAAATAAAACATAAAACACCCAATCAAAATATTACACCTAACAAACGATTCATTAAAATATTTATTTCATGTAATGAATATTCATCTCATGAATGTTAATTGTACAAATATAAACATAATTGGAATACAAAAAAAGTATAAATCTATATATATATAGTTGATGTCTTGAATTGCGAAAAAAATATCATGATTAAATAGTAACATTATCCATTTTTTTCACAATGAGATAACATGCGACAAAAAAAACAACAATTAATTAAATAGTAATAGAAGGGTATATTTTGGCGCAGAATTAATGTGAATTTCCATACAAATTCATGTGTGTTAAATAATGGAGAAATTCATGTTATCACTTTTCAATGAAGAGTTCGCTAAGATTTCTGAAAGATCATCTGATAACTGTTGGTCAACAAAGATACCTTCTTTTTTAATTTTCTTTTTAATGACCAATTTGAGTCTTTTAACTTCTTTTTTAAGTTTTAATGAATGATTCTTTAATTGTTTCAGTTTGTGTGATTTCTGATTTTCACTCAAATGTTTGTTGGGTATACGACTCTGCAGCCAGTTCTTTTTTGGGGTTGGAATTGATGAAACATTACTTTTGCGGTTCTTCATTTTGATAAGTGTTTTTCTGTAGGTTTTGTATCGTATGTTCCAGGTTTCGGATGACACGATTTAAAGTTGAGGTAGTGGTTTACTGTAGATATCTGTTGTTATATGTGTTCCAGATTTCATAACATGGCATGCTTGTTTCACTTTTATTCATCGTAAATTGAACACAGGGGTGTAAATTGTTTATTTCTCTTAATAAACCATCTGTGTTAATATTTTTCCCGACTATTAAAAAACAATCATCCAAAAATCTTTTCCAGTCCATTTTAATGTAGTTTGAAAATTCGTTTCCGTGTATTGTTGATATTCTTTCGTAAAATGTTTTCTCTAGATATCACATAAATAATAGGAATCAGTACACAGTTATTTGCCTTTCGTTGACCATAATAAGGAAGTAAATCCGCATAAAAGAGTGCCTGTGTTTAATGCCAGATATAAATGAATAATTGAATGATAGAGATAGAAAAAAGGCCATTTTCTGACAGAATTCATTTCAAATAGTTGGTAAATGCCAATTTTGATCCAGATTTTATGTGAGTAAGTATTTTTTTAGTGTTTTTCTACATGACAGAACTCACATGGTTCCGGCTAATTACTGAAAACTGTCAGACTGATGTATTTTGAACTGAAATGCTGTGAAAAAATGTCGCATGACCCCTAGTTTGCTGTAGCTGGAATTATTTATCTTGGATGGTACTGTATGCACAAGTGACTTTGATTTGATTGGAGAGTTAGTAAAATTGCCACAGGGTTCAATGTTTCTATAGAACATATAGTGAAATTATATGTTAATTATTTGTTGTTTATTCTTATATATAATATTCATACATATTTAATTGGATTGGAGAGTTAGTAAAAATTTTACAGGGTTCAATGTTTATATAGAACATATAGTGAAATTATATAGAACATATAGTGAAATTATATGTTAATTATTTGTTGTTTATTCTTATATATAATATTCATACATATTTAATCTCATTACAAAATACAATTAATGCGCGAATTTGAACAATAAACCTGATAGTTTCACACCTTATCCCTTATTATCACTTTATTATATATTTCTTTAGTGGTACGTAACCTCCAAAAAAGGTACATTTATGCAGTGGTACGTAACAGACTCAAAACCTCCATGATACGTAACCTCCAAATTCCGCCTCAGACCACAATTAGCATGGGACTCCGTATTATTTACAACACAAGTTTTATTTACAACACAAAACTAATCGAACAAACGATGAAAATAATTAATAACACTAATATTATTACACACACTAAAATTGAAATGAACAGTACAATGAAACAAACCACAGCAAATATAAAAAAAACACTTTTTTCATTAATATATTACGTACTGTATTGTTTTATTTAACAGTTTTAACTGAAATTAAATCAGGCAAATAAATGACAAAAATATCAAAATGATTTAATGTACTCAAATCACGCTAAAATAACATTTTCTAATGTCCCAGCATGAAATTCTGTATGAATTCTATATATTTTGGGTCTGAAGCGTAAATATATCTATAGATGTATTGAACGAAATTTAGACGCCAACAGAATCACCAAATAGTTTTAAAACAAGCCATGTGACTTGAAGAAACCCTGGAAGTTACAATAACAGATTTTGTGGATATTGAATGATTGAAACAAGTCTAAGTCATTCATTTGATATGTTCTTTAACGTTTCCATAGTTCACTGTGGGAACTTATATGATATATCTTAACGCTCTAACCTGACCCACGTACGCGGGTCAAGTTAGGAAACCACCATTTTATTCTTTATAAGAAGTTTTGTTCCTATGACTGCCTAGTGTATTTATTTTGAGGACATTGGACATTTATAGAAAAATGAATGAAAAAATCAAAACGAAGAAATGTAAAGTTTGCCTGTGTTTCCCTTTAACTGAAATAAACAAAATAATAATAACCGGACAAAATTACTTACCTTGGATAAAAAAAAAACTAAACAAGCGTTACATATTTTATCATTTGTACATTACACGTTAACTGAACTGTGCATAAAATAAAAATAACAATAATTATGTGACACGCTCTGAAATGAAACAACAGTACACAATTAACAAGTATTTTTAAAAATATTTTTGAGTTTTATTTATACGCACTTAACTGAAATAAACAAGACAAAATAATTGATAACAGTACATATGCAGGTTACGTTTTATTTACAGACTCATATTTCAGCTCCACTAAACCGCTCCTGGATGCTGCTGTCTTCTTGTCAGAATCTACTGATCAAAGCCGGATCAGAGTTGTGATATATAAATAATACCACACTGATAAAATCAGTGTATTCACTCATACGTCAATAGTTTGCAATTTGTTTGTGATTTGTTAGATTACTCATTTCTGAATGTGTGATAATCATACATAGATATCGGTAAAACGTTTGCATTTATATTAATTGCTCTTATGTGATTTTTAAAAAGTAATTTTAAAGTTATAATTCGGTCTTTTTTATAATTGTAATGCTAAATATTATTTGTATTTTATTTAAAAATATATAAGTGGTACGTAACCTCCAAAAATGGTATGTAACCTCCTGGTACGTATCCTCCTTCTGTACATAGCTCTGGGGAATTCAACTAATGGAGTGTAATAGCAAACTCGATGTTTTCGGCCTTTTTTTTAAAATTAAATTGAAATAAAACAGTTATTTCTTTATAAGAAAGTAATTAAATATCATTGTATGAATAATTCCATACAAAAAAAAAGTAAATACACAAGTTTACGCAGAAAATAACCTTTTTTTTTTTTTGAGGCCCCAACTGGGAAACCCGTTTATTTACCCCGTAATAGGTATGAGAGGGTCGGGGTCATCCCTCTGATACCTTACATGATATCTACATAATATTTAAATCATCATCTATAATAATATAATTACAATATACATTATATTCAAACATTCAATCAGTTTTCATATAATAAGTATAACAATTATGTATGATAATGTATTATGCAAAAAATTCAAACAAACAAAGAATATTGGTTTGGGGTAAATTAATTTAGTGTAGCCCATTAGTTTATTAAAGTTCTTACAATTTGCCATCCTTCATTTACATGTTTGGTCAAATTTGTATTTTTGTAAATATTCCACGCCAATTTAAGACTATTTCTAAAACCAGGTATTGTAGGTAACATGATTTTTCTCTTTGACAAATAAATATATCTTTTCAATTCTAAAAACAAAATATCATATTTAAAATAATTAACTTCAGAACCTAAAATAAATGATTTACAATTAAAATTATCATCAAAATTATCTATCTTGTCTTTCAGATATTGAAATAACGATTGAATTTTTGGACATTCCCAAAATAAATGCAACAGAGTTTCCTCTTGGCAATTGCAAAAAGTACACATTTTACTATTAACAATTTTCATTTTGTATTAAAGTGAGTTTGTTGCTAAAGTTCTATGAATTATTCTTGTCTGAAACCACTGAATATAGGAATCTTTGGTACATTTAAATACATAACTATATATTAAATTCCAATTTATATCAAAATTTGTAAAAAATGTGTTCCATTTTTCTTGACATGTTGGTACATCTTGATTTCTAACTAGAATTTATAAACATATTTCTTATTGTTATTTTGTGTAATTAAATTAGGTTTAATATAACAACTCATAATAGGGTATTGAACATTAATAAAATCTTTACAAATAGAAATGTTAAGCTTTTGCGTGTATAATAATATTGCTTTTTTCAAACTATGATATTGTAAAAAATTTACTTGTTTTCGTGTCACCTGCTCTAAGTAAGTTATGTTTTTACAGCCATGGTAGGTCTAATACCAAAGGTGTGGCTATCTTATGCAGAAAAGGTTTAGATATAAAAATTAATTCTGTTAAAACTGATGATTCAGGAAATTTCATAATTTTACAAATAATGCTTGATTCTATAAATTTCACATTAGTTAATATTTATGCGCCAAACATAGACAGTCCTAGTTTCTTTAAAAACATTTTTGATACTTTAGATTCTATTGATGATATTGACTCTCTAATTATTTGTGGAGATTACAACCTTGTTCAAAACCCTAACTTAGATTATTATAATTATAAATCAAAAAACAATAATGTAAAGGCAAGAAATTTTTTAATAAGTATTATTGAAGAAAAAGACCTCATTGATCTCTTTAGAGAACTGCATGGTAATATGAAAAAATATACATGGAGACTAACCAACCCTATACAACAAGGTAGACTAGATTTTTTTCTTATATCAAATAGTTTATATCAGTATGTACGAAAATGTGATATTGACATTAGTTATAAATCTGATCATTCAATAATATATTTAGATTTTTGTTTTAGTTCTGTAAGTCATGGAAAAGGTTTATGGAAATTTAATAATGCTCTTTTATATGACATTGAATTCCTTGATATTATAAATAAAAAAATAGATGAAGTAAAATTACAATATTGTTTACCAGTATACAATATAGACTATGTTTTAGATCCAAAAAACAAAGATGTAAATTTTGTTATAAATGATGAACTTTTTGTGATCGCTTTTCGTCCGGCGTCCGTCCTTCATCCGTCCGTCGTCCGTCCGTAAACTTTTGCTTTAAATGACATCTCCTCATAAACCACTGAGCCAATTTCATCCAAACTTCACAGGAATGTTCCTTTGGTGGTCACCTAAGAAGAACCCTAAGAGCTAGAGCTTAGATATTTGGCATGAAACATCTTCTAGTGAGTGTCTACCAAGTTTGTTCAAATAAAAGCCCTGGGGTCAAAATTGGCCCCGCCCAAGGGGGTCATTGATTTTCCCTATATGCATATAGTAAAAACTTAAAAAATCTTCTTTTAAAGAACCCAAAGAGCTAGAGCTAAGATATTTGGCATGAAACATCTTCTAGTGAGTGTCTACCAAGTTTGTTCAAATAAAAGCCCTTGGGTCAAAATTGGCCCCGCCCCGGGGGTAAAAACTTAAAAAATCTTCTTTTAAAGAACCGTAAGAGCTAGAGCTTAGATATTAAGCATGAAACATCTTCTAGTGAATGTCTACCAAGTTTGTTCAAATAAAAGCCCTGGGGTCAAAATTGGCCCCGCCCCAGGGGGTCATTGATTTTCCCTATATGCATATAGTAAAAACTTCAAAAATCTTCTTTTAAAGAACCCAAAGAGCTAGAGCTAAGATATTAAGCATGAAACATCTTCTAGTGAGTGCCTACCAAGTTTGTTCAAATTAAAGCCCTGTGGTCAAAATTGGCCCCACCCCGGGGCGTCATTGATTTTCCCTATATGCATATAGTAAAAACTTAAAAATCTTCTTTTAAAGAACCATAAAAGCTAGAGCTTAGATATTTGGCATGAAACATCTTCTAGTGAATGTCTACCAAGTTTGTTCAAATAACAGCCCTGGGGTCAAAATTGACCCCGCCCCAGGGGGTCATAGATTTTCCCTATATGCATATAGTAAAAACTTAAAAAATCTTCTTTTAAAGAACCCAAAGAGCTAGAGCTAAGATATTTAGCATGAAACATGTTCTAATGAGTGTCTACCAAGTTTGTTCAAATAAAAGCCCTTGGGTCAAAATTGGCCCCGCCCCAGGGGGTCATTGATTTTCCCTATATGCATATAGTAAAAACTTAAAAAATATTCTTTTAAAGAACTCAAAGAGCTAGAGCTAAGATATTTATTTAGCATGAAACATGTTCTAATGGGTGTCTACCAAGTATGTTCAAATAAAAGCCCTGGGGTCAAAACTGGCCCGGTGGGGGGTCATTGATTTTCCTTATATGTGTATAGCAAAAACTTAAAAATCTTCTTTGAAAAAACCCAAATAGCTAGAGTTTAGATACTAAGCATGAAACATCTTTAAGTAAATATCTACAAAGTTTGTTCAAATAAAAGCCCGGGGGTCAAAACTGGCCCTGACCCAGGGATGTCATTGTTTTTAACTATATGTGTATAGTAAAAACTTTAAAAATCTTCTTTTAAAAAACCCAATGAGCTAGAACTTAGATGTTTAGCATGAAACATCTTCTTATGGGTGTCTACCAAGTCTGTTCAAATAAACAAATAAGTCTGTTCAAATAAACAAATAAAAGCCCTTGGGTAAAAATTGGCCCGGGGTGGGGGGGGGGCCTATATACAGGTGAGCGACCTCAGGGCCATCATGGCCCTCTTGTTTTAGAAACTCTTTTGATGGAAATAAGAGGTAAACCTATATCTTACAGCTCTTATAAGGTCAAGGAAAGAAATACTTATGAAAAAAAGTTAATTGAAGAAATTATTCTTCATTGAGCAAAACCTAAACAAATGAAAGACAGAAAAATATATTTTATTCATAAAAAATTTAACAAACTGAATTTTCTGTAAATTATATAGAACAGAACATATGTTTTATTTAGACTTTGTTATGCAAATTGATAAATAAAACAATTATAATGTCATGTGATCATGGTATCATAAAGTGTAATATGAAACTTAGAGTAAATAATAGACAAAAAATAATGTTATAAGTAATAAGTCAATATTTTCTCTATCATAGCAGTAATAGAATTTCTACTGGCAACCTCACAGGATATTGTATACCATATTTTACCCAGTGAGTCTAACCATCCCACTGAAAGTAAAACTCCCTCCCGATAAAGGCGAGGGATAGATGTTAACCAGCAGCAAAACTAAATACTTACTGGACAGGTTTTTTTTCTAGATAGAGAAATTGGAATTCTTTAACAGTATCATTAAAAGTGATACATGAATACACACAAATATTATATGATAATGAATCAAATAAGATTTGTATTGAGAAAAGATGAAAATAAAAATAAGTGTTTATTTCATCCATATTTCACTCACAAGTTTTATGAATATATAATTACCAGTTCAAAATAACAAGTACTTTATTTAAGATATAGACCATTTATTTAATAAATATACCTATTGCCAGATCAAAATAACAATTATTGTATTTAAAAATATAGAAAATTTTTGAACATATAATAACAAGAATTTATAAATTATCAAGGTCTTCAATCCACAAATCTATTTTAAGCATTACTTGGCAAATAGGATTTATCATTTATAGCATGAAATGGCCTTATATGATAATACAATTTTCCAATATTCTATAAATAACTAAATAATTTACATGTATATAGGTATAGCATGTTATTAAGAATTAACTAACACCTGCTTAGAAAATCACTTAGTTAAGAAATAATATATTGAAAAAGCTACTTAAATTTAGCCATTTTGATTATATCAACATAAGAATTTATTGAAAATAATCTAGAAATATGTACATTTTAACTTTTTAATTAATTGTCTTTAATTGCTGAACACATTAATTTTTTGGAAAACAACTGAAAAAAAAGAAATCATTATATTTTAGTCCATAATTACATACATATTTCATCTGTTCTCTTCGTCCTGTCTTACATCTTCTATCTTGTAGATGTTGTCTTTACATGGGTCTTCTTTTCTCTGAAAGTTTTTATCACTTCATTAATATTGTCATACAAGTCAAATTTAATTCTTTCATCCATTTCAGTTAGTCCATAGACATATCCATTAAAGAACCATGCACTTTTTATTGTAGGGTGCAACAGCAGACGGTTTATTAAACCAGAGTTTAATGTTGTAACATCATCTACCAACTTGTGTCCTGCGTCTTTCATGGTTTTCCTTTTCCTCATTATTTTGGACTTGGCATCATTGTTGATTGTTTTTATTAAGACAGGTCTTATTTTGTGATTCCTTGTAGGTAGTCTGTGGATAGCTGCTATTTCTTCTTTCTCAAGTTTGACATCTTTTTGTTGCAGAAGGTTTAGTACTTTATCTGTCAATATTTGGATATTTTCATTTCTATCTTCAGCTATGTCCATTATTTTCATATTATTTTTTCTGGAGTACTGTTCATTATGATTTGCTTTTTTGTTGGCATCTTTGACAGCTTTTTCATTTTGAGATATTCTTTCTTCTATTGTGCTTAGCCTTTCTCCAGTCTCTGTTTTTGTCAGACTTTCCTTCAAATGATTATTCTCAAACTCAAGTGAACTTATTTTGTCATTTAACTCTTTAGTTTTTTCTTGAATCTCTTTTTAGCTCACCTGTCACAAAGTGACAGGGTGAGCTTTTGTGATCGCTTTCGTCCGGCGTCCGTCCATCCGTCGTCCATAAACTTTTACTTTAAATGAAATCTCCTCATAAACCACTAAGCCAATTTCATCCAAACTTCACAGGAATGTTCCTTTGGTGGTCACCTTTGAAAATTGTTCAAAGAATTTAATTCCATGCAGAACTCTGGTTGCCATGGCAACCAAAAGAAAAAACTTTAAATATCTTCTTCTAAAAAACCCAAAGAGCTAGAGCTTATATATTTGGCATGAAACATCTTCTAATATGTGTCTACCAAGTTTGTTCAAATAAAAGCTCTGGGGTCAAAATTGGCCCCGCCCCAGAGAGTCATTGATTTTCCCTATATGCATATAGTAAAAACTTAAAAAATCTTCTTTTAAAGAACCCAAAGAGCTAGAGCTAAGATATTTAGCATGAAACATGTTCTAATGGATGTCTACCAAGTTTGTTCAAATAAGAGCCCTGGGGTCAAAATTGGCCCCGCCCGCCCCGCCCCGGGGGTCATTCATTTTCCTTATATGTGTATATAGCAAAAACTTAAAAAGTCTTCTTTGAAAAAAACCAAATAGCTAGAGTTTAGATACTAAGCATGAAACATCTTTTTATGAGTGTCTACCAAGTTTGCTCAAATAAAAGCCCTGGGGTCAAAATTGGCCCCGCCCCGGGGGTCATTCATTTTCCTTATATGTGTATAACAAAAACTTAAAAAAATCTTCTTTGAAAAAACTCAAATAGCTAGAGTTTAGATATTGAGCACGAAGCATCATCTAGTGAGTGTCTACAAAGTTTGTTTAAATAAAAGCCCTGGGGTCAAAATTGGCCCCGCCCCGGGGGTCATTCATTTTCCTTATATGTGTATAACAAAAACTTAAAAAATCTTCTTTGAAAAAACTCAAATAGCTAGAGTTTAGATATTAAGCACGAAGCATCTTCTAGTGAGTGTCTACAAAGTTTGTTCAAATAAAAGCCCTGGGGTCAAAATTGGCCCCGCCCCGGGGGACATTGATTTTCCTTATATGTGTATAGCAAAAACTTAAAAATCTTCTTTGAAAAAACCCGAATAGCTAGAGTTTAGATATTAAGCATGAAACATTTTCTAGTAAGTGTCTACAAAGATTGTTCAAATAAAGCCCTTGGGTCAAAACTGGCCCTGCCCCAGGTGTGTCATTGTTTTTAACTATATGTGTAAAGAAAAAACTTGACCAGCTAGACCTTAGATGTTTAGCATGAAACATCTTCTAATGGGTGTCTACCAAGTTTGTTCAAATAAAAGCCCTGGGGTTTAAACTGACCCCGCTCCGGGGGCCTATATACAGGTGAGCTACTTCAGGGCCATCATGGCCCTCTTGTTTTACAATGATTTCCATTTTTTGCTGTAATTGGGTCATGGCACTTGTGATTGATCTTGAAATTATTGATTCTATGTCTTCTTTTTTGATGATACATTTTAAGTCTCCTTTAAGCTCTTCAAGATTTTCTGACATTAAGTCTAGCTGATTTTGTATTAATGACATGTTCATGCTGTCATTACTTAATTTGCTGTCATTACTTACTTCTGAAATTGCTCTTTTAGCTGGAGGCTGTTTTCCTGTGTTCCCTTCAATTTTGTACCAGTAGAGTTGTCCTTTGACCCTTGTCCTGATCCTTGACCCTTACTAGACATTTTATCAATTATTATACTTGCTGTCAAAGTTTACTGTTAAACAATTATTTAAAGTGTAGTATCTATTATGGTCCAATTGTATCTTAGAATTCCTTTGTATGTGATGAATTATAGTCCAGCTTAATCCAGCTTAATCCATTATCCTTACAATCACAGGTAAAAATCCATGTAAAATCAAGTCTTACACCATGTACATAATCCAAAAAGCAAATGATTTCAATCAATAGAAACATTTTCTTTCTCAAATATCTCCATAAATCTTTATTTATTTTTCACTATATTTCACCATCTAATGCACTATTTTTTAAATTTCCATTTGATATAAAAAAATATTACTATTGTATCACTAAAACCACATATTTTGCAGAAAAACTTCAGAGCAAATTATCTGCACATTTTAAACTTTCAAAATTAGTCAAATATGTTGATTCTTCCTCTACCAATCCTTTACCGTGTTTATATACCAAGTTTGAAGACAATCCTTTCAAAAATAACAAAGTTACAGCCAATAATAGCAAAAAAAAAATAAATTTCAATAATTTGACCTTCAAAGTCAAGGTCATTTATGAGTGAAGGTCAAGGTCTGTGTGGTTATTTTTAAGGGCTATCCTTGAAGATTACTATGTTCAAGTTTGAAGACAATCCATTCAAAAATAACAAAGTTACAGCCAATAATAGCAAGATCAAGCAAAATTTGGACTTTTGACCTTGAAGGTCAAGGTCATTTATGGATGAAGGTCAAGGTTGGTGTGGTCTACTGAAAGGTCTTGTCCCAAGGGTTGTTGTGGCCAAGTATGAAGACAATACACCAAGAACTAAAAAAGTTATGATCCAGGTACAAGGTTGCGAATGGCAACACTGCCAGGACTATAACAATATGCAAAAAAAAAAGTCGAGCTAAAAATTGTTCAAAGAATTTAATTCCATGCAGAGAGAAAAAACTTAAAAAATCTTCTTTAAAAAACCCCAAATAGCTAGAGCTTAAATATTTGGTATGAAACATCATCTAGTCAGAGTCTACCAAATTTGTTCAAATAATAGCCCTGGGGTCAAAATTGGCCCCGCCCCGGGGGTCATTGTTTTCCCTATATGTATATAGTGATAACTTAAAAAATCTTTTAAAAAACCCAAATAGCTAGAGCTTAGATATTAAGCATGAAACATCTTCTAGTGGGTGTCTACCAAGTTTGTTGAAATAAAAGCCCTAGGGTCAAAATTGGCCCCGCCCAGGGGGGGGGGGGGCATTGTTTTTCCCTTTATGTATATAGTAAAAACTTAAAAATCTTCTTTTAAAAAATTCAAATAGTTAGAGCTTAGATTTTAAGCATAAAACATATTCTGGTGGGTGTCTACCAAGTTTGTTCAAATAAAAGCCCTTTATGTTTATAGTAAAAACTTAAAAAATCTTCTTTTAAAAACCCATAGAGCTAGAGCTAAGATAATATAAAAGTATATGATCTGGGCAAGTTTCATAACTATGGCTTCCATTTGCACCAAATTATGGCCCTTTTCAGCACTTAGAAAATGAATAATGGTTAACCTCAAGTTGGAAGTTGGAAATATCTTATGTTCTATCTGAACTAATGGCTTAATAATTTTCGCACTTACTTATCAATACAATGTACATGTACAATGTACAAGTTATATAAATGTGCCATCCATTTTCCCAGTAATTTCCCTTTTTATCACTTTGAAAAATAGGGCCTTGTATGGTTAACTTCCACCAAGTTGGATTTATCAAAAAATTTCACCTAATTACTTAATTTATTTAATGATATCTTTCATATTTGGTAGGTGGATACCTTTAACGGTCCTCTAATTTTTTGTGGCGTTAGGCGTCTCTAGGTCAAGGTCAAGGTCACTTGTGTAAAAAAATAAATCTAAACATTTCTGCTCATACAATTTTTAGCTCGACTTTTCTATGAAAAGGGGAGCTATCCTACTCGCCCCGGCGTCGGCGTCGGCGTCGGCGTTAGCGTTGGCGTCACACCTTGGTTAAGTTTTTCGTACCACCCCACTTTATTTCAGAAGTATTACAAGTATGGCTTTGAAACTTACCATACTTGTTCACCATCATAACCTCCATCTACAGACAAGAGTACATAACTCTGTCAAGGTTTTTGACAGAATTATGGCCCTTTTTTGACTTAGAAAGTGTATTGAGCTTGGTTAAGTTTTTTGTACCACCTCACTTTATTTCAAAACCATTGGAGGTATTGCTTTGAAAACTGACCATACTTGTTTACCATCACGACCTTCATCAACAGACAAGAGGACATAACTCTGTCAAGGTTTTTGACAGAATTATGCCCCTTTTTGACTTAGAAAATACATTGAATATGGGTAAAAATCCACTTATTGCCTTAACCCTTTGAGATATTGCTTTGAAACTTTTAATGCTATTTCACATCATTACCCCCATCTGTACGCAAGAGAAGGTAACTCTGTCAAGGATTTGTTTTAAAAATTAAGGCCTTTTATCGACTTAGAATCTTGGTTAAGTTTTTAGTACCAGTCCACTTTTTGACTGAACTGTTTGAGATATTAATTTGAAAGTTGGAATACTTGTTTACAATCATGATTCCCAAACATGTCCAGGAGAAGGTAATTCTGTCAAAGATTTTATTTGAATTATGGCCCTTAACTGTCAATGTTTTGTATTATAGGCAAGCACTAAAAAACTTAAAAAATCTAAAAAAATTCATTCCTATCCACTTGTTCACTTTACCATAAATTATGTCATATAAACATTGCTGTAATATTCAAGGGTATCAAACAACTAGTTCACTTTAAAAATACAGAGATTCTTGTATTGCCTTTTACTGCAAAAACTTTTTTTATTGGCAAGCAATAAAAAAGTCGAGCGCGCTGTCTTACGGACAGCTCTTGTTAAGTTAATGTCTTTCATGTTTATAATAGTCATACCATTACCAAGGGAGGTCCTCTTCCTTTTCCTTTAGTAAGGGGTCATTTGGGTCAAGGTCACCAATGTCAAAAATAGATTTTTTACACTTTTACAGGTGTATTAACCTAATTCTATCGACAGATGTCTTGTATATTTTGTAGGAACATAAAATTGAGGTATTCTCATTTGGATGGAGGTAGGGGTCAGTTGGGTCAAGGTCACCAGTGCTAAAAATAGATTTTTACACTTTTGCTCATACAGCCTTTATATATTGACAGATTTATTTCATATTTGGTAGGAAAATAAGTTGCATGATATTCTTCCTTTGGATGGAGTTAGGGGTCAGTTGGGACAAGGTCACCAGTGCTAAAAATAGATTTTTTTACACTTGCCCATACAGCCTTTATTTTAAATATTGTTACTGACAAGAGCTCATGATTATATTTTCATTTTTTATTCAATTTGACGGGAGTTTTGATTTTGCTAAAGCTGAAAATAGAAAAAACTTGTCCAGCCTTCACAGTTCAAACTACTGGTAGGATTTCAGAGAGATAAGTACCATACCTAGTTATGCACGTTACTGTCATGATCCGCTTCACTGCACAAAATGGCCACCAGAGCTAAAAAAAAAGAAAAATCTTCCCATGAGTGATCATTACCATCCCTAGTTGTGCATATTGCCGCCATGTTCTGCGTTGCTGAACAAAGTGGCTGCCAGAGCTAAAAAATAGAAAAATCCTGTCTGGTTATCACAGGTCAAACTGCTGGCGGGATTTCCACCAAAATTCACAGGTGTTCAGTACCATCCCTAGTTGTGCATATCAAGGCCTGTTTCGCTTTGCTGCACAAAATGGCCGTCCAAGCTATAAATAGAAAAATCTTGTCCAGCTTTCACAGGTCAAGCTACTGGTAGGATTTCAATGAAACTTCACATGAGTGACCATACATAGTTTTGGGAAACATATGTTTTTGTTTTTGTGACAAAAACACTTCTAGTTTAGAGCTGATTTTAATCAGATTGAGTTTGTGAATTTTCTAGATTGATCTGCCTTTGCCATGCTCTTGTTTTGTATCTGATAATCAGAAGAAAATAAAAAGGGAATTTGAAACATTAAAAAGTATTTGTTATTCCTTTTTTTCAGTTCAAAACATCAATGGCTGATGGAGTAAAGAAATTTACTTGGAAAAGAAAAATTGGAGTGCAAGTGTCTAAATCGACATCTTTAGCATTTGAACAAGAATCTAAAGCTGAAGAAGATATTTCATTATGTAATGAAAATGTTGATTGGCTGACATTAGCTCCTGTTAAGCGAAGAACTTTGATTAGTTTAGAGGATGGTATTGCCAAGGGAAGCAGGCTTGTACAAGAAGGAACTGTATTAGCTGGAGCTGAACGGTAAATTATGATCTCAAGACTTTGATTATTTGGGTATAACAGAGCTCATTCTCATGTGGAGTGAATGTCTTACATGAAATTTATGTTTCTTAGCTTGACTATACAAAGTATATGGAGAGCTGTCCTACTCGCCCGGGCGTCGGAGTCCTCGTCCAGATTAAAGTTTTGGTGCAGTAAAATATTTTTCACTATAACTTTGTCATTTCTTAAGGTATCAACTTCATACTTCATATATATGTTCCTTATCATCAACCACATCTTATGTGACAAGGTTCATAACTCTAGCACCAATATTTTCAGATAAATCTCCCCTTGAACTTATAATTTTCCTTAAAAAATACTATTTTTTACTGTTACTTCTTTATTTCTTAAGGGATCAACTTCATACTTCAAATATATGTACCTTATCATCAACCACATCTTATGTGACAAGGTTTATAACTCTAGCATCAATATTTTCAGATTTATCTCCCCTTGAACTTAGAATTTTCCTTAAAAAATATTATTTTTTACTGTTTCTTATTTATTTATTAAGGGATCAACTTCATACTTCAAATATATGTACCTTATCATTAACCACATGTTATGTGACAAGGTTCATAACTCTAGCACCAATATTGCAAGAATTATCTCCCCATAAACTTAGATTTTTATGCCACCGCAGCATCTGCGATGCGGTGGCATATAGCGATTCACCTGTGTTTGTGTGTGTGTTTGTATGTGTGTTCTATAGATTATATAGTGAACTTAAAAAATCTTCTTGTGAAAAACCACTAGTCCAATTTCAACCAAACTTGGCAGGATTGATCCTTGGGTGAAGGGCTTCCAAAGTTGTTCAAAGAATTTCATTCCATGCAGAAATCTGGTTGCCATGGCAACCAAAAGGAATTATAAGAATAAATTTAAAAAATCTTCTTGTAAAGACCCAAAAGGCCTAGAGCTTAGATATTTTGCGTAAGGCATTGTCTGGTAGACCACTACCAAGATAGTTCAAATTATAGCCCTGGGGTCATAATCTGCCCCGCCCCGGGGGTCATTGATTTTCACTTTATGTACATATAGTAAAAACTTAAAATACCTTCTTGTCTGAAGGTACAAGGCTTAGAGGTTTGATATTTGGTATGTGTTATTATCTATAGGTACTCTACCAAAGCTGTTAAAATTTTGCCTCTAGTGTCAAAATCAGCCCAGCCCCGGGGGTCATAAGTTTTCCTTATATGTATATAGTAAAAACTTGAAAAATCTTCTCATAATTGACAAAGGCTAGAGGTTAAATACTTGGCATCAAACATTGTGTAGTGAACCTCTACCAAGATTGTCCAAATGATAGCCCTGGGGTCAAAATTGGCTCCGACCAGGGGGTCATTGATTTTCATTATGTACATATCGTAAAAAAATAAAAAATCTTTTTGTCTGAAGGTACAAGGCATAGAGCTTTGATGTTTGCTATATAATATCATCTATAGGCCCTTTACCAAAGTTGTGTAAATTTTGCCCCTGGTGTCAAAATTGACTCTGCCCTAGGGCATTGATTATCATTATATACACATAGTAAAAAACAGAAACTAAAACAAATGTTTTCTGAATTGGAGAAAGCTACAGCTTAGATATTTGACATGAAATGTCAAATTGACCCTTGGGTCAAAATTTTGCCTTGCCCAAGGGGACAGTGATCTTTTGATGTACTGCCATGAAATTTTGACTATGTGCACAGTTTTAGTTGTAAAATTGAACTTTGATATCAGGTGACCTAGATTTTGATGATGTGACCTACTTTCTTGCCCTTTGATGTGCAGCTATGAAATTTGAACCATGTGCACAGATGAATTCAGATCAGCTGGCCTAGATTTTGACAAAGTGTCTTACTGTGTTGTCTTTTAATGTACAGTCATGGAATTTTGGCCATGTGAAATATGACCTTCAACACCAAATTCAATAGACTCAACTGCATTGATAGATTCCTACTCTGATCTTTTATTTGAATAACAATAGATTTAACCACTCATCTGATAATAAGAATTAGATAGGTTAGGGATCTATGCATTATGGCAATCTTTAATTGTATAGGAACAAAACATCTGTTCCTACATTACTATTTAGTGTTGTATAAATGCGGTGGCATAGCATTTTTCACAAATGCAATCTTGTTTTACTATAACTTAATACATAATTATACATAATTGATTCTTATTTCATAGTTTTGTCTTCTTTACTGCGCCCAGTATTTTATTAGTTGAGCTTCGCTGTCTCCTGTGACAGCTCTTGTTTATACTACTGTGGTGGCATATAGCGATTCACCTGTGTGTGTTTTGTGTGTGTGGATTATATAGACTAGTGAACTTAAAAAATCTTTTTGTGAAAAACCACAAGTCCAAATTCAGGATTGATCCTTGGGTAAAGGGCTTCCAAAGTTGTCCAAGGAATTTGATTTCATGTAGAAATCTGGTTGGCATTATAGGAATTATAAGAATAAATTAATAAGAAATTCTTCTAAAGACTCATAAGGCATTGAGCATAGATATTATGCATAAGGCATTGTCTGGAAGACCTCTACCAAGACTTTTCAAATTAAAGCCCTGGGGTCAAAATTGGCCCTGCCCGGGGATCAGTGATTTTCATTATGTACATATAGTAAAAGCTTAAAAATCTTCGTGACTGAAAGTAAATGCTTAGAGCTTTAGTATATTTTGTTTATAATATCATCTCTAGGTCCTCTACCAAAATTTTTCAAATTTTGCCACTAGTTGGCCTGGCCACGGGGTCACAGGTTTGACTTAATAATTATGTATATAGTAAAAGCTTAAAAAGTTTTCTTCTCAGAATTGACAAAGGCTAGAGCATGAATCATTGTGTAGTTGACCTATACCAAAATTGGTCCTTCCCCAGGGGTCTTTGATTTTCATTGGCGTCCGCCCCGAAGCGCGGCACCTCTTATGGAATGAAATCAGATTTTGTGAAAAGGCGCCAGCAACTTTTCGAGCCTTTTAGTCGGTCAAAATAAAAGCCGATCATTCAGATGCTTGATTATTAATTAAAAATGAAATGTCGCGATATGTACAATGAATAGCGAACTATAGAATTTCGCAATGCAATGAAATAACCTTTTCCGTCAATAAATTGCGCTCTTCGGGTTTTTTTTATTATCCCCCGCCAATGGAATCGGGAGGGGGATATAGTTTTGGCGTTGTCCGTCCGTCCGTCCATCCGTCCGTCCGAATTTCGTTTCCGGAGTAGTTCTCTGCAACTACTGGCTGGAATTCAACGAAACTTTATGGGAATCATCAATATCAAGAGGAGATGCGCATATCGTCGGCTTGTTCCGGTCCGACCCTTTAACTCAGAGTTATGGCCCTTGATAAGTTATGTAGTATGTATATAGAGTAAAAATCGTTTCCGGAGTAGTTCTCTGCAACTACTGGCTGGAATTCAACAAAACTTTATGGGAATCATCAATACCAAGAGGAGATGCGCATATCGTCGGCTTGTTCCGGTCAGACCCTTTAACTCAGAGTTATGGCCCTTGATTAGTTATGCAGTATGCATATAGAGTAAAAATTGTTTCCGGAGAAGTTCTCTGCAACTACTGGCTGGAATTCAATGAAACTTTATGGGAATCATCAATATCAAGAGGAGATGTGCATATCGTCAGCTTGTTCCGGTCAGACCCTTTAACTCAGAGTTATGGCCCTTGATAAGTTATGTAGTATGTATATAGAGTAAAAATCGTTTCCGGAGTAGTTCTCTGCAACTACTGGCTGGAATTCAACAAAACTTTATGGGAATCATCAATACCAAGAGGAGATGCGCATATCGTCGGCTCGTTCCGGTCAGACCCTTTAACTCAGAGTTATGGCCCTTGATTAGTTATGCAGTATGCATATGGAGTAAAAATTGTTTCCGCGCTACTTCTCTGCAACTACTGGCTGGAATTCAATGAAACTTTATGGGAACCTTCAATACCAAGAGGAGATGCGCATATCGTCGACTTGTTTCGGTCAGACACTTTAACTCAGAGTTATGGCCCTTGATTAGTTATGCAATATGCATATGGAGTAAAAATCGTTTCCGGAGAAGTTCTCTGCAACTACTGGCTGGAATTCAATGAAACTTTATGGGAATCATCAATATCAAGAGGAGATGCGCATATCGTCAGCTTGTTCCGGTCAGACCCTTTAACTCAGAGTTATGGCCCTTGATAAGTTATGTGGTATGTATATAGAGTAAAAATCGTTTCCGGAGAAGTTCTCTGCAACTACTGGCTGGAATTCAACAAAACTTTATGGGAATCATCAATACCAAGAGGAGATGCGCATATCGTCGGCTTGTTCCAGTCAGACCCTTTAACTCAGAGTTATGGCCCTTGATTAGTTATGCAGTATGCATATGGAGTAAAAATCGTTTCCGCGCTACTTCTCTGCAACTACTGGCTGGAATTCAACGAAACTTTATGGGAACCTTCAATACCAAGAGGAGATGCGCATATCGTCGGCTTGTTCCGGTCAGACACTTTAACTCAGAGTTATGGCCCTTGATTAGTTATGCAATATGCATATGGAGTAAAAATTGTTTCCGCGCTACTTCTCTGCAACTACTGGCTGGAATTCAATGAAACTTTATGGGAACCTTCAATACCAAGAGGAGATGCGCATATCGTCGGCTTGTTCCGGTCAGACACTTTAACTCAGAGTTATGGCCCTTGATTAGTTATGCAATATGCATATGGAGTAAAAATCGTTTCCGGAGAAGTTCTCTGCAACTACTGACTGGAATTCAACGAAACTTTATGGGAATCATCAATATCAAGAGAAGATGCGCATATCGTCGGCTTGTTCCGGTCAGACCCTTTAACTCAGAGTTATGGCCCTTGATTAGTTATGTAGTATGCATATAGAGTAAAAATCGTTTCCGCGCTACTTCTCTGCAACTACTGGCTGGAATTCAATGAAACTTTATGGGAATCATCAATACCAAGAGGAGATGCGCATATCGTCGGCTTGTTCCGGTCAGACATTTTAACTCAGAGTTATGGCCCTTGATTAGTTATGCAGTATCCATATAGAAAAATATTTGTTTCTGCACAACTCTGCAACTACTGGCTGGAATTCATCGAAACTTTATGGGAACCTTCAATACCAAGAGGAGATGCGCATATCGTCGGCTTGTTCCGGTCAGACACTTTAACTCAGAGTTATGGCCCTTGATTAGTTATGCAGTATCCATATAGAAAAATATTTGTTTCCTCGCTATATCTCTGCTTCTACTGGCTGGAATTCAATGAAACTTTATGGGATACTAAGAGGAGATGTGCATATAGTCGCCTTGTTCCCGGTCAGATACTTATAACTCAGATTTATGGCCCTTGATTAGTTATGTAGTATGCATACATCTCATTGGCATTTCCAGATTTTACTATTTAACACAAATTGCAGCTCTGTTATTGCCCTGAATATTTATTAAGTTCAAAGAATATTACTGTTAATGCCATGTATTAATATATAAATAAAGCCTTATGTCTTCAGTTGTTGTGTTAATAATAACCAGTACTCGGCAGCAGGGCCGGCAAAATCTCAGAAAATTGTACTTGTCCACGGACAAGTAACTTACAAAATTTACTTGTCCGTACTCAATGTTCACTGGTCCGTATTTATATTTAAAATTTACTGCAATTGTCAATAAAGAAGAGCAATATGATCATGAACTTGTTTTCAATTTTATTAAACATTCTGTGCCATATGTTTAATAATATAATATATTATGATTATAATATAGTTTATATTTATAAAATATTAGCGGCAGTAGATTAAAGTAGAACGGCAGTCAGATGGACAAATAGTGTATATTTTACTGCAAGGAGCATTCCAGGTCTTTTGCCAGCACTTCAGTTTTTCCTTGTGTCACTTGCACCCAAATTGGTCTATAAATATGTCTACATTTTTTGCACTCTGGTACCATTTCTAATTTATTCACTCCTTATTATATTCATCTATATAATATTCATTTGAATCCCGTTAAAAAAACCATATGTACTCTTGAGTTAGATTTGTCAAATTGATGACATCTGGCTTTTTTTTAACGATATATGATTATCACAGAACATAATATCATATACATATATACACTTGGTTGCAGCAGATGAATTGTGAAAATTTTGACATCAGTATCATTGGCGACTAAATCTGACATGTATACATTAACACCAGTATTAGACAGCATGGAGCTAAATATAAGACAAAACAAAGGCATTTTCATTAGAAATCTTTACATGAAATACCGGTAAATTATTCAATGACTTTGTCGACATAAATTCAAGCAGTCAAATTGCTGTTATATTTCTAACTAATCCCGAATGACCTGAAAAGTTATATTTAATTTTCATACAACACTTAAAATAGTAACACCCTAATATGCACAGAATGCCCTCATGTATGATCAATCTTTACATCATACTTTACATGCTAGTTTTTGTATTAAATGTGAGATTTTCCTTCTGATTTAGATCTATTAGAAAAGAACTAGATTTTTTCTTCAGAATTCCTCTTTTAGCCGCCAAAATTTACTTGTCCACGGACAAGTTAACTGCAGAATTTTACCTGCCCGGACCTACAATTGTACGACTCGGGCAACTCGGACAATTGAGTTTGCCAGCCCTGGGCGGGGGATATAAATTCAACGAAATTTGCTTGTTGATCATTTTGTAGTACACAGCGGGTTATTATGGTATGTTATTGTTGTACATGTATCCACGGATTTTACATGTAATATAAATCCGTGATGTATCCGAAAGCTGTAAATAGAATGATGAGTTGATGACCTAAATATTCCGAAGTCTATTTATAGAGGGATGTACTCCTGTCGGTAATTCCCGGTCTCTCCCGGTCTATTTTGACCGGGATTTACTAGTGACCGGCGAATAGTACCACATGTTTATTGTCCGGTCTCTCCCGGTTTTGGAGTAGATGTTTGATATCGTTACAGAACAGAACAAATATTTTAACAGATAAATAAGCTTTTTTCCCCAAAATGAATGTTTGTCACTTAGTTTGGTTACAATTATTAATAAACACAGATCAACTCTCAAATTTATTGATTATTATTATACATAAACATACAATTCGAAAAAAACCAACAACAACAACAATAGCATGTTTCATTTTATCTATATGAGATAAAAACAATAAATATGATTTTATCTATATGAGATAAAAACAATAAATATGTACAATAATTGAGAAAAAAGGTACATTTTTATGGTATTAATATGACACTATCAACTTTGAAACATTTTATTTAATTTGTTATTCGTGTTTAGTAAAGATGCCAAGGAATTATTCAAAGTTACAAATTAGATTTTATGAATTATTCAATTGATTGATAATTTAAACAAGAGCCCGGTTTGAGCCGGGTGATGCTCCCCGATTAAGTTTTGGACACAGGAAAGTACACCTCTTGTAATTATGTCCCTGGAAAAAGTTCAAAGTGCAATAATTCCAAAATAAGGCAAGGCAGAGTAACTGTTCTTTGCACTGCACTTCCAATCAATGTGATCTATCAGCCTACAAAGTTTCTTGTTGATATCTCTTATGGTTTCCTAGTTATGTCCCGCACAACTTCAAAATGAAGAAATGAACAAAGGGCAATTACTACAAAATTTGGCAAGGCGGAGTTCAAGTTCTTGTGCACTGCACATCTACCCGTTGAGATCCATCTACCTACAATATTTCATGATGATATCTCTTGTAGTTTTAGAGTTATTTTCCGGACAAGATTTTTTTTAAAGGGGAGATAATTAAAAAATTGGGCAAAACAGAGTTATGGTTTTTTTGTACTGCACTATTACTCAATGAGATCAATCTACCAACAAAGTTTCATGTTGAGATATCTTATAATTTTAGAGTAATTTCCCAGACAAAGTTGAAAAAGTAAAAATAAACAAAGGGCAATAACTCCAGAATTAGGCAAGGCAGAGTTATGATTCTTGTGCACTGCACATCTACCCATTGAGATATATCTACCTACAAAGTTTCATGTTGATATCTCTTATAGTTTTACAGCTATGTCCTGGACAAGATTTTTCTAAAAGGGGAGATAATTAAAAAATGAGGCTTAACAGAGTTATGGTTCTTTTGCACTGCACTTCTACTCAATGAGATCTATCTACCTACAATGTTTCATCTTGATATCTCTTATAGTTTTAGAGTTATGTTCCGGACAAAGTTCAAAGTGTTAAAATTAACAAAGGGCAATAACTCCAAAATTAGGAAAAAAGAGTTATTGTTCTTATGCACTGCACATCTACCCATTGAGATCTATTCACCTACAAAGTTTCATGTTGATATCACTTATAGTTTTAGAGTTATGTCCCGGACAAGATATTTCTATAAGGGGAGATAATTCAAAAACCGGGCAAAATAGAGTTATGGTTCTTTGACACTGCACTCCCCCTCAATGCCCTCTACCACTGTATGAAGTTTAAACAATTTATCTCCAAGGGTTTTCAAGTTATGCTCCGGACAAGACAACGGATGGACAGGCGGACGGACAGACGGACAAGGCGCCGACTATATGCTCCCCCGAAATTTTTTCGGGGAGCATAAAAATGATAAAGAAAAATACAAATGTACATGTACCTGGTTTAAGAATAAACAATATTATATATTGAAAGATTAACCATAATTTACTGACTTTTTCCAGTTAAGTTTTAACTTATAATCGTCGGTGAATATGACAATTGAATTCTTAAAATTTATTTTACAATTTTAATGTAAAAAAAAGAGTAATGAACATAAAAACTCAGTATTAAAATAGCACATAAAACACAAAAAATAAAAGAAAACAATATTCATAAAATCTGTATTTTTTTATTAAAATTAATAGATATTACAATTATTGTATAATAAACAATTATGCTCAACATGATCAACATGGTAATAATTATAACCAGTGTCATATTTTTACTAAGTGTGAACAGATACCTAAAGAGGGGGTCTTCGCTAATAGCGATAACATAATAAGGGACAATTACACAAGTGTGGTGTTGATCATGCATTACACATATGGATTATAAATGATTGTATACATGTATATCCGTTGCTATTAATAACCACGATCATAAAGAAATAACAAGTAATATTCTAATCTCTAGCATGCCAATCAAAGTTCATAATGAACAATTCTTTCGTCCGCTCATTCATAAGTGATATACAATTCTGGTAAAAACCATTGAAAAGTTTATAAGAATATCTTGTCATCATATATCTACTAGTTCATCTTCACATGCTGCATTTCTTGCTTGGACGCCCTTTGATGCTTTGCATCAATGCTTTTCTTGTTATGTACATATAGTAAACATTTCTTGTCAGAAGGGAAACAACTTATATTGGAATGTCTTTTATACATGTTATGCAATTTTTGTATGAAAAGCTCTATAGCTGGGAGTAGGTATAAAGGGCATGACCTCTAGCAAGAGAAATATTTGCTTTTCAGAGATACTTATAAAATGACTAGAGGTCATGGATATTTAATTGAACAATTTGAGCACATTATAAGGACATTATGATTCACACCATGTATATAATTATGCCCCCCAATTCAAAGAAGAGGGGGTATATTGCTTTGCATTTGTCGGTCCGTCCGTCCGTAAACAAAATGGTTTCCGAGTGATAACTAAAAATGCTTAGGCCTAGGAACTTCAAACTTGGTATGATGATTGGTCATGACCAGTAGATGACCCTATTGATTTCTAGGGTCAAGATTCAAGGTAAGTCACTTGATCCTTGTAAGTCAAAACCATTTCGATGTAACTAAAGAACTTAGCTAGGAATTTCAATTTGCTCGATGAAATTGACAAGGATGACACAGACAGATGAAAGCCCTAATTCGAATTTTTCGGGGAGCTAAGGGAATATAAAGGTCAAAGTACATTGACCTGTAAGATTAAACAAATGTATTTGCCAATAATTAACATAAAGTACACTTTTCAGTTGCAACGTTTTAAACTTGTATAATGATGTGCAATGAAGCAATGAATTCTTAAGACTTTATTTCATTTTTGTAGAGTTAATGGTCAAAGGTAACGTCAATTGAAATATGATAAACAAAAAGTTCACAATCAATAACAAAGAACATTTAAGATTCTTAATATGATATTACATTATGTATAATGATATGGTCAATGTCAAGCAGGATATTACCGCTATTGATTTTACTGTGTGAAGAGGTCAAAGGTAGGTCCTTCCTTGTAATAAAAAACGGGACAATTACAAAGTGTTAGGTATGAAGCTTTAAACTTGGTATAATGATTGTATACATGAATCCGTGCTATTGATTATAAAGATACAAGTATTTTCAATCCAGGATCAATCAAATTCATAATGAAAATTGTTTCCACGCTACAAAAAGGATTACCTGGAACCATTGCAAACTTTATGATATTTGGGTCATATACTACAGATTATCTCCATTGATTTTTGGGTCTTAAGCTGTGCAAAGTTTCTGTTATGTCATATAGACCTTGTCAGAGGGAAAAACATTTCGCAAATATTTTAAAGTTAGGATTTGTGCTAGGAACTTCAACTGGGATGGGATAATGGTCATGACCCAGAGATTGATCCGATATGTTTTTGGGGTCAAGGGGTCAGTGTCATATTGCTATGGTTTTAAAGACGCTTTCTGACCAACAACCACTCAACATCTCAAGTTGCCTTGGTTGATATTTTTATATTAAACTAAAAATGCTTTTGGTATACACATTTGAAGGTCTTATGTAATATAACAACTTGGCTGTCATTAATGAGTCCTACATGATTCATAAAATTTATGCATATATTATTTGGTAAGATTTGTAATAACTTAAATTGCTGCACACAACCTATGCTAAAGTGAAGGCAACTAGTACTGGTAAACTGCTTGACAGCCTGCCCAGGAACGATGCGGTGGTTGAACTATGCTCTGGTGAATTCAATGTGGCTTACTGCCGTGATCCGGAGTGAAAACTGCCAAAACCACCACCGACTCCCTGTCATATATGACAAGCAACCCTAATGGTCTAGTCCCAATGCATTGCTTTGTCTGATTTAAATTACTTTCACACCTTTTAATTATCCATTTATCAGATAACTAATACCTGTTTTAACACCCAGAGAGCCAAAATAATTAAGTCCAATTATTATCCAGTAGTCAGTGCTCTTCAAACAAACTTTACACAACTCTGCCTCAATTACTAGTACACAGTTTACATGTATACAGGTATCAAGTGATGTAGAGTCTACTCCCTGCTGCCAAATATGGTAAGCATGATGCAATCGATTAGGAGAAGAATTTCATAAGACATGTTGTCTTTCATTCTAATCCTGTTTTTTTAGAATATTTGAATTGCTCTCTGTATATTGTAAATTGTAACATATAGATATATTCTGAGAAATAAAATGTGTTTAAACTAATCGATGTGTGTTAACAAATGAAGGTGTTATGTACACAATGACCTGAGCAAACTGTATTAAGATTTGTGTCAGATTTAAAAAAATGTGTATGCAGTGCCAACGGAAGTTTTTTTTTGGAAGCATTTTTAGGTCACCTTGCACATAGTGCAGGTGAGCTTTTAGGATGGCCAATCAAATGCGTCCGTCTTCCGGCGTCCATCCACATTTTATTAAAACGACGTCTTCTATAATACCACTTGGCAAATATTAATGAAACTTGGCAGGAATACACTTTGTATGAAGCTCTATCAAGATTGTTCAAAGAATGCCATTCCATGCTAAACTCTGGTTGCTATGGCAACTAGAAGAAAAAACTTAAAAGTTCTTATACTTCAAAATGGAAAGGGCTAGAGCTTAGATATTTTTCACAAGGCATAAGCTTGTTGGATTCTACAAAGTATATTCAAATTATGGTCTAGAGTTGAAAATTGGTCTCTGTTTTTGGGTGTTAAAGGTTTTTTTTGATTGCAAAGTTATATAGACTTTCTTTGTAGGGAAAAATTGAGATAGTGCATCTTGTATTTTTTGTCTCAACAGACATTGTTATGAAGATTTTTCTGTTAAAGCATTAGCAAGATGAAAAGGTTGTTGAATGTGAATGTTATCCACATTTTATTAAAACGACATCTTCTATAATACCACTTGGCCAATATTAATGAAACTTGGCAGGAATACACTTTGTATGAAGCTCTATCAAGATTGTTCAAAGAATGCCATTCCATGCTAAACTCTGGTTGCTATGGCAACTAGAAGAAAAAACTTAAAAGTTCTTATACTTCAAAATGGAAAGGGCTAGAGCTTAGATATTTTTCACAAGGCATAAGCTTGTTGGATTCTACAAAGTATATTCAAATTATGGTCTAGAGTTGAAAATTGGTCACTGATTTTGGGTGTTAAAGGGGTTTTTTTTATTGCAAAGTTATATAGACTTTCTTTGTAGGGAAAAATTGAGATAGTGCATCTTGTATTTTTTGTCTCAACAGACATTGTTATGAAGATTTTACTGTTAAAGCATTAGCAAGATGAAAAAGTTGTTGAATGAGAATGTTAATTCAAAACAGAGTCAATCAGAATAGCACAAATTTGAGAGCTACAGGGAAGTTTATTTCCCCATTCAATAATGGATTCTTCCATTAATTTTGTAACACCATCGGAAAGGAGACTGTGTAATTACCGAAATACAATGTAAAGTATTTCGGTTCTTGACAATGACTTGCACATCTTATTGTGTAAGATATTGCACAAAGAAACGAGTGAACAAAAATGTTGTATTTTTTCACAAAAATTAGCTGATTAAGATAAAATTACGAATTATGTCATATTTCATTCTGAGAACAAACATACAATTCAAATCTATAAATAATGCATATCAATCAGTCCATTCAACAACTTTGCGTCAGAAAACATCTGTATCAATCTGACCTCGAGTTGAGATTATAAATAGAACTAAACCGGAAGTATGACAAAATGGCGCTTGTTTAAGAAAATTGAGAAATTTTGTAACATAAACTCGTATTTCATAACAAAGAAGTGAACAATTATTGATGTGCTTGGTTGAAATAGGTATTTTGTTAACTATTTGTGAAGTATTAAGGCATGACATTCAGTATTTATGTAAATAGCACCTGCCGTGTTATGATTTCTAAAATTATACATGTACACATGTGTTATTGACCTCAATAAATGTAAATGAAAATGGAACAATGATTATGGTAATTATCCATGGAGCAAGTAATACTTAATTATCTTTATCATATTGTTAACTAAGCAAGAAGCTTACGTAATTTAAAAATTACCTAGCCTCACAATATTATCAATTTAAACTTGAAAATCTACTCAAAATGACTTCCCAAACAGTAATTTTTGAAAAACATGAAAATGATTCATGTAGAAAAACAACACAAGAAAAAACTGATTTGACTCATGAAAATTTTGCCCAAACACAGTCTGCCACATGAAATTCTGAGCTTCCTGAGATCCCTGCTGTTTGTTGTTGTTGTTTTTTATAACATTTTATAAGATTTAATTTTACAATTAGTTTATACAAATTTATTTTAGTTCGATTGTATTGGAAGCTATAAGCTTATTGAAACACTCTTTTTAATTTTACAATTAAACCTGTGTATAGAGCCACTCCTGTGAACAGAAAGAAGTTTTTGTAGAAAGGGGTGTTCTAATATGATAAACCACAGATGCTTGGGGGTTAGATCCTGCCCCCCCCAACTTGATATCCCTGAGTAAACGCTATCAAAAAATATTTTATTATTTAAACACTAATGGGATATCTGTTATGACTATAATAGTGGTTTTCGAAAAAAATTACAGATATGAAAAAAAAAATACTGTTTACTATCATGTATTGAGACTTGATTCCGGGCAGGCATGCGAATTGGTTGGGCCATTTTTCGTAACAGTTTTCTCAGCAACTACTTATCAGAGCCTCATGATATTTAGTAAACAGCATCAACACATTGTCCTATACCATGGGATTCGATTTCAGTTCTGTCGCTCATCCACTTCATGTTTACTGACTTAGTTAAATTCATAATAATGGTCTACTTATCACAGACTCTTGATATTTGGTATACAGCATTAATATGTAGTCACATACCATGGGATATGATTTCAGGTATGTGGCTCATCCACTTCCCGTTTGCTGACTTAGTTGAATTTTCAGCATTAATTATACCCCCACCACAAAATGTGGGGGGGGGGGCTATAATGGATTCGCTTTGTCGCGTCGGTCGGTCCGTCCGTCGGTTTCGTCCGTCTCCATTTTCGTGTCCGCTCTATCGATCCTATACCAATTGTCAAGGTTACAATTGAAGGTCAAATATCAAACACAATCAAATATTAGACAGTATGTCGTGTCCGCTCTGTAAGTCCTACACTAATTGAAAGATTTTCTTCAAACTTGGCTCTGTAAGTCCTACACTAATTGAAAGATTTTCTTCAAACTTGGCTCAAATGTTCACCTCAACAAGGGGATGTGCAGAACCTATGTTGCGCATGTGTCAGCTGAAGGTCAAGGTCACAATTGAAAGTCAAATATCAAACAATCAAATATTAGAAAGTATGTCGTGGCCGCTCTGTAAGTCCTACACTAATTGAAGGATTTTCTTCAAACTTGGCTCAAATGTTCACCTCAACAAGGGGATGTGCAGACCCCATGTGGCCCATGTGTCAGCTCAAGGTCAAGGTCACAATTGAAAGTCAAATATCAAACAATCAAATATTAGACAGCATGTCGTGTCCGCTCTGTAAGTCCTACACTAATTGAAGGATTTTCTTCAAACTTGGCTAAAATGTTCACCTCAACAAGGGGATGTGCAGAACTCATGTTGCCCATGTGTCAGCTCAAGTTTAAGGTCACAATTGAAGGTCAAATATCAAACAATCAAATATTACACAGTATGTCGTGTCTGCTCTGTAAGTCCTACACTAATTGAAAGATTTTCTTCAATCTTGGCTCAAATGTTCACCTCAACTAGGTTATGTGCAGAACCCATGTCACCCTTTTGCCAGCTTAATGTCAAGATCACACTTAAAGGTAAACAAATTGACTTAGAAAATATTCTTAAATTTTAACATGTATTTGAATATTTCTGAAACTAGAAAAGGTATTTGCTTGAAACTTCAAATATATATGCAGTGTCACAATTAAGATATGCTGGTTAAGTTTCATAACTCTGTATTGCATTTGAACAAAGTTATGCCCCTTTTTAAGTCTTCAAATTTACATACAATCAAATATTAGAGAATATGTTGTGTCCGTTCTATAAATCCTATACTAATGGAAGAATTTTCTTCAAACTTTACTCAAATGTTCACCTCAACAAGGTTATGTGCAGAGTCCATGTCACCTTTGTGCTGGCTAAAGGTCAAGGTCACACTTGAAGGTCAAAAATTGACTTGGAAAATGTTCTCAACTTTTAACATGTATTTGAATATTTCTGAAACTAGAAAAGGTATTTGCTTAAAACTTCAAATATATATTCAGTGTCACAATTAAGATATGCTGGTCAAGTTTCATAACTCTGTATTGCATTTTAACAAAGTTATGCCCCTTTTTAAGTCTTCAAATTTACATACAATCAAATATTAGAGAATATGTCGTATCCGCTCTATAAATCCTATACTAATGGAAGAATTTTCTTCAAACTTTACTCAAATGTTCACCTCAACAAGGTTATGTGCAGAGTCCATGTCACCTTTGTGCCGGCTAAAAGTCAAGGTCACACTTGAATGTCAAAAATTGACTTGGAAAATGTTCTCAAATTTTAACATGTACTTGAATATTTCTTAAACTAGCAAAGGTATTTGCTTGAAACTTAAAAGATATATGAGGTGTCACAAATAAGATATGCAGGTCAAGTTTCATAACTCTGTATTGCATTTTGACAAAGTTATGCCCCTTTTTAAGTCTTTAAATTTACATACAATCAATACTAGACAATATGTTGTGTCCGCTCTATAAATTCTATACTAATGGAAGGATTTTCTTCAAGCTTTACTCAAATGTTCACCCTAACTGGGCAATATGCAGAACCCATCTTACCTTTGTGCCAGCTTAAGGTCAAGGCCACACTTGAAGGTCAAAAATTGACTTATAAAATGTTTAGTATATTGGGAAAATGAAAGGTTATTTGTAACTGTTTCAAACATGATTTGATAATATATATTTATACTATTACCTGTACAATTAGTCTTTTTTCACCAGAGATAATTTCCTTATATGTATTTGTGCCACTAAAGTTATTCCATTAACCACCTTTCCAAGTTGTCTTCTGTCAAGGACATTGGTGGGGGTATGAATCGCAAAAAAGAGATATTTCTATACACTTGTTTGCATTCCTGTTGCTGTTGGCCAAAAATACTTTACATTTGACACTAACCTTTAAATGACATAATCACATTAAAGAATTTTATAAACCTGTTGCTTGTTTTTAAAAAGTAAAATACTTTTAAGATCTATTCCTTAAGGTGAGCGATATAGGGCCATCATGGCCCTCTTGTTTTATTTCACCTTTCTATGGCTGCATGAATACTATGGGAAAATGTTGATATTAAAGGTCTTTCATTTAACCCCGGCGAAATTCATGGTCATTTAACAATGAACTACCATGAACTACAATGGTATTGCATGGTCCTGTAACCATAAACTACCATAGTAGACCATGTTTTGTTAAATGGCACCACAGTTTTTTATGGTCACCTAACCATGGTTGCTAACACCATGGTCTACCATTAAATAACATGGTAGATCAAGTCTACTGACACCATGCTCTACCATGTTAATTTATTCCCAGGTGAAATGTATCATGTTTTATCATGAAATAACATGAACTAACATGGCTCACATGCAGATCATGGTCAGCCATGATTGACCATGTTATGTTACACGGCCCCTGTGTAATAAGAGGTTAATACACGGCAGGAGAGGGCTGGAAGGTGATAATCGGCCCGCAAAATGAATAATGGACCCGAGGGCTTTAGCCCGAGGGCCATTATTCATTCAGGGCCGATTATCACCTTCCGGCCCTACTCTGACGTGTATTAATGTCTTTAATACACTTGGTAGATCTAATAGTAGCATTTTTTTTAAAACAAGCAAACAAAAAACACCAACAAATACTTTGAAGTTCTTTCGTTGAAATTCTTGTCTACCCTTCTACTGTTCTGTACAGAGACGTTTACTGTTTGTGTGTTCAAAGCAGTAGAATCTAGAAGCAAGTTTTATTTTCTTTTTTTTTCGGAATGAATTTGTCGTATTATTTCTTCAAATTTCAATAGTAACAAAAATGTGTTTGTACTAAATACGCTTAAGCTCTCATAATAGAAATAAAGCGATGACGTAAAATATGACGTCATTGGTTCAGTTTGTGCACGTGCACATGTTCTGCGGGCTGATAACTAGTTCTCGGCCCCGGGCCGCAAACTCATAATAGGTCACGTGACACTCATAATCAGTTGAAATCATAGGCAATTTTGTTACTATATATAGTAACAAGTGTATTAAGATGACTTACGTAAATTACTTATGATGTAGACTAACATAATAATAGTATACATAAAACTATGAATATCTTGACTGAATTTGAGAGTGTGCAGTTTTTACATGGGAAAACATATTTAATGTTCTTTTAAAATTAATTAACCTGCATATTCTTTGTGTAATGTTTAATATGCTGGTTCCTTTGTGATCACTTTTATTTGTAGACGTCGCCAGACTTGTCACTTTATCCTAATTCCATGGTACGTTTGAAGCATTTGGCAATGTGCCATACATTAAATCCTTTCTGATCTGATATTATAATATTAACCAGCCAGCCTGCATATAAAACAAACAGTGCTTGCCATTCATCTTTTTAAAATGTTCCCACCTTTTCCCACATGTATATTTTCCTTGTGTTTGCATCTTTATCAGTGTTTATTCCATAATGTTTGTTAAATCCATTTGTGAAATATTAAATCTGGGTGTTGGGTAACATGTCAGCAAAGTCTGAGTGTTTAATTCAATTGTTTAAACACTTTAAAACATATATCATGCTGTTGACACAATCACACATGGATTTGGACACCATATTTGAATGTTGCGTTGTGGTAAGGTTTACCTCCACTTTGAAGAGTATTCAAATTATAAGGCTAGAACTACTGTTAAATACAATGAAACTTAGGGCCATGGGTTCAAACCCCAGATGGGTCAACATTCTTTTTCTTTTCTTTTTTATGCCACCGCAGCATCTGCGCTGCGGTGGCATATAGCGATTCACCTGTGTGTGTGTTTGTGTGTGTGTTTGTGTGTGTGTTCTATAGATTATATAGTGAACTTAAAAAATCTTCTTGTGAAAAACCACTAGTCCAATTTCAACCAAACTTGGCAGGATTGATCCTTGGGTAAAGGGCTTCCAAAGTTGTTCAAAGAATTTCATTCCATGCAGAAATCTGGTTACAATGGCAACCAAAAGAAATTATAAGAATAAATTTAAAAAATCTCCTTGTAAAGACCCAAAGGCCTAGAGCTTAGATATTTTGCATAAGGCATTGTCTGGTAGACCTCTACCAAGATTGTTCAAATTATTGCCCTGGGGTCAAAATCGGCCCCGCCCTGGGGGTCATTGATTTTCACTATATGTACATATAGTAAAAACTCAAAATACCTTCTTGTAAAGACCCAAAAGGCCTATAGCTTAGATATTTTGCATAAGGCATTGTCTGGTAGACCTTTACCAAGATTGTTCAAATTATAGCCCTGGGGTCAAAATCGGCCCCGCCCCGGGGGTCGTTGATTTTCACTATATGTACAGTAAAAACTCAAAATACCTTCTTGTAAAGACCCAAAAGGCCTAGAGCTTAGATATTTTGCATAAGGCATTGTCTGGTAGACCTCTACACAGATTGTTCAAATTATAGCCCTTGGGTCAAAATCGGCCCCGCCCCGGGGGTCCTTGGTTTTTCTTATATGTATATAGTAAAAACTTATAGTAAAAACTTAAAAAAAAATTTCTTCTAGCAATTGACAAATGCTAGAGGTTGGATATTTTGCATGAAACATTGTGTAGTGAACTTCTAGCAAGATTGTTCAAATTATAGCCCTGGGGTCAAAATTGCTTCCGCCCCGGGGGTCATTGATTTTCATTATGAACATATAGAAAAAAAAAATTTTGTCTGAAGGTACAAGGCATAGAGCTTTGTTGGCTATATAATATCATCTATAGGTCCTCTACCAAAGTTGTTCAAATTTTTGCCCTGGTGTCAAAATTGGCCCTGCCCGGGGGCAGTGATTCTCATTTTGTACACATAGTAAAAACAGAAAATAAAACAAATGTTTTCTGAATGGGAGAAAGCTACAGCTGAGATATTTGACTTGAAATGTTGTTTGGTGGACCTGTATCAAGATTGTTTTAAATTAAACCCTTGGGTCAAAATTTTGCCTTGCCCAAGGGGACAGTGACCTACTTTTTTGTCCTTTGATATACAACAATGAAATTTTGACCATGTGCACAGTTTTAGTTGTAAAATTGAACTTTGATATCAGGTGACATAGATTTTGATGATGTGACCTACTTTCTTGTTCTTTGATGTACAGCTATGAAATTTGAACCATGTGCACAGATTAAGATGTAAAGTGAACTTTGATATCTGCTGACCTATATTTTGACAAAGTGTCTTACTGTGTTGTCCTTTGATGTAGTCATGAAATTTAGGCTGTGTAAAATATAACCTTCACCACCAAATTCACTAGACTCAAGTGCATTGATATATTCCTACGCTGATCTTTTATTGGATTAACAATAGATTTAACCAATAATCTGATAATAAGATTTTTAAAGAATTAGATAGGTCAGGTATCTATGCATTATGACATTCAATTTTATAGAAACAAAAAAAAATCTGTTCCTACACTACTATTTAGTGTTGTATTAATGCGGTGGCATAGCATTTTTGTGTCGCCTCTACGGAGTAGTGGCGACATATAGGGATCACTTCTCCGTCGTCTGTCCGTCTGTCTGTCTGTCCGTCCGTCCGTCACAAAACTTGTCCGGACTACTCCTCATAAACTACTGGTGCAATTTCATCCAAACTTTACAGGAATGATCAGTACCAAGTCTAGTTGTGCATATTGTCAGCATTTTCCGGTTCAATGATTTTTGTCAGAGTTATGGCCCTTTAATAATTTTTAATTTTAAAGTTTGTCCGGACTACTTCTCTTATACCACTAATGCAATTTCAATGAAACTTTACAGGATTGATCTGTAGCTCAAGTCCTTGCGCATATTGCACGGGTTTTCCGGTTGAATGATTTTTGGCCGAGTTATGGCCCTTTGATAAAAAGGTTTCTTTTTCTGTGTGTTGCCAGATACACAAAAGCTTGTCCGGACTACTCCTCATAAACTACTGGTGCAATTTCATTCAAACTTTACAGGAATGATCAGTACCAAGTCTAGTTATGCATATTGTCAGCATTTTCCGGTTCAATGATTTTCGTTTGAGTTATGGCCCGTTAATAATTTTTATTTTTAAAGTTTGTCCGGACTACTTCTCTTATACCACTAATGCAATTTCAATGAAACTTTACAGGATTGATCTGTAGCTCAAGTCCTTGCGCATATTGCACGGGTTTTCCGGTTGAATGATTTTTGGCCGAGTTATGGCCCTTTGATAAAAAGGTGTTTTTTTCTGTGTGTTGCCAGATACGCAAAAGCTTGTCCGGACTACTCCTCATAAACTACTGGTGCAATTTCATCCAAACTTTACAGGAATGATCAGTACCAAGTCTAGTTGTGCACTGTCCATCTGTCTGTCCGTCTGTCACAAAATTTGTCCCAACATGAAATTGGCCATCATGAGGCGACACATGTGATTACTGATCGCTCTTGTTCTCAAATGTAATCTTGTTTCTTTTAACATTATTTATGTAACTCTCATATCCCCTTAAGTGTTTCATATTTTTATACCCCCGCACAACAAATTCGTAAGGGGGGTATACTGGAATCAGCTTGTCCGTCCGGCCGGCTGTCTGGCCGTCCCGCTCTCCGTCGGTTTTTTCTTGTCCGCCCAATAACTTAAGATTCCTTTGACCCACAGTCTTCATATTTGGCATGGAGGTTAGTCATGATTATTAGATGGCCCCTGTTGATTTTGAGGTCACCAGGTCAAAGGTCAATGCCATAGGGCCTTGACTTCAAAAAGCTTGTCCGCCCAATAACTTAAGATTCCTAAATTGACCCACAGTCTTTATATATGGCATGGAGGTTAGTCATGATTAGTAGATGACCCCTATTGATTTTGAGGTCACTGGGTCAAAGGTCAAGGTCACAGGGGCCTTGACTTCAAAATGCTTATCCGCCCAATAACTTAAGATTCCTTTGACCCACAGTCTTCATATTTGGCATGGAGGTTAGTCATTATTAGCTCGACTTTTTTTTTTTTTGAAAACAAAGTAGAGATATTGTTATAGTCGCGGCGGCGTTGCCGCTGCCATTGCCGTCCGCAAACTTGTACCTGGATCATAACTTTTTTATTTCTTGGTGTATTGTCTTCATACTTGGCCACAACAACCCTTGGGACAAGACCTTTCAGAAGACCACACTAACCTTGACCTTCATCCATAAATGACCTTGACCTTCAAGGTTAAATGTCCAAATTTTGCTTGTTTATGCTGTTATTGGCTGTAACTTTGTTATTTTGAATGGATTGTCTTCAAACTTGAACATAATAATCTTCAAGGATATCCCTTAAAAATAACCAGACAGACCTTGACCTTCACTCATAAATGATCTTGACTTTGAAGGTCAAATTATTGAAATTTTCATTTTTTTGGCTATTATTGGCTGTAACTTTGTTATTAGCTCACCTGTCACAATGTGACAGGGTGAGCTTTTGTGATCGCTTTTCGTCCGGCGTCCGTCCGTCGTCCGTCCGTCTGTCCGTAAACTTTTACTTTAAATGACATCTCCTCATAAACCACTAAGCCAATTTCATCCAAACTTCACAGGAATGTACCTTTGGTGGTCACCTTTAAAAATTGTTCAAAGAATTTAATTCCATGCAGAACCCTGGTTGCCATGGCAACCGAAAGAAAAAACTTTAAATATCTTCTTTTAAAAAACCCAAAGAGCTAGAGCTTAGATATTTGGCATATAACATCTTCTAGTGAGTGTCTACCAAGTTTGTTCAAATAAAAGCCCTGGGGTCAAAATTGGCCCCGCCCCAGGGGGTCATTGATTTTCCCTATATGCATATAGTAAAAACTTAAAAAGTCTTCTTTTAAAGAACCCAAAGAGCTAGAGCTAAGATATTTAGCATGAAACATCTTCTCATGAGTGTCTACCAAGTTTGTTCAAATAAAAGCCCTGGGGTCAAAATTGGCCCCGCCCCAGGGGGTCATTGATTTTCCCTATATGCATATAGTAAAAACTTAAAAAGTCTTCTTTTAAAGAACTCAAAGAGCTAGAGCTAAGATATTTAGCATGAAACATGTTCTAATGGGTGTCTACCAAGTTTGTTCAAATAAAAACCCTGGGGTCAATATTGGCCCCACCCCGGGGGTCATTGAATTTCCTTATATGTGTATAGCAAAAACTTAAAAATCTTCTTTGAAAAAACCCAAATAGCTTCTGTTTAGATATTAAGCATGAAACTTCTTCTACTAAGTGTCTACAAAGTTTGTTCAAATAAAAGCCCTGGGGTCAAAACTGGCCCCGCCCTAGGGGTGTCATTGTTATATGTGTATAGTAAAAACTTAAAAAATCTTCTTTTAAAAAACCCAATGAGCTAGAGCTTAGATGTTAAGCATGAAACACCTTCTTATAGGTGTCTACCAAGTTTGTTCAAATGAAAGCCCTGGGGTCAAAATTGGCCCTGTCCCAGGGGGTCATTGGTTTTTCCTATATGCATATAGTAAAAACTTAAAAAGTCTTCTTTTAAAGAACCCAAAGAGCTAGAGCTAAGATATTTAGCATGAAATATCTTCTCATGAGTGTCTACCAAGTTTGTTCAAATAAAAGCCCTGGGGTCAAAATTTGCCCCGCCCCAGGGGGTCATTTATTTTCCCTATATGCATATAGTAAAAACTTAAAAAGTCTTCTTTTAAAGAACCCAAAGAGCTAGAGCTAAGATATTTAGCATGAAACATCTTCTCATGAGTGTCTACCAAGTTTGTTCAAATAAAAGCCCTGGGGTCAAAATTGGCCCCGCCCCAGGGGGTCATTGATTTTCCCTATATGCATAAAGTAAAAACTTAAAAAGTCTTCTTTTAAAGAACTCAAAGAGCTAGAGCTAAGATATTTAACATGAAACATGTTCTAATGGGTGTCTACCAAGTTTGTTCAAATAAAAACCCTGGGGTCAATATTGGCCCCACCCCGGGGGTCATTGAATTTCCTTATATGTGTATAGCAAAAACTTAAAAATCTTCTTTGAAAAAACCCAAATAGCTTCTGTTTAGATATTAAGCATGAAACATCTTCTACTAAGTGTCTACAAAGTTTGTTCAAATAAAAGCCCTGGGGTCAAAACTGGCCCCGCCCTAGGGGTGTCATTGTTATATGTGTATAGTAAAAACTTAAAAAATCTTCTTTTAAAAAACCCAATGAGCTAGAGCTTAGATGTTAAGCATGAAACACCTTCTTATAGGTGTCTACCAAGTTTGTTCAAATAAAAGCCCTGGGGTCAAAATTGGCCCTGTCCCAGGGGGTCCCGACAGACCTTGACCTTTCACTCATTAATGGCATTGTCTTTGAAGGTCAAATTATTGAAATTTTCATTGTTTTGGCTGTAACTGACTGTAACTTTGCTATTATTGAAGGGATCACATTCATATTATAACAGAACATTCTTTAGGATCAGACCTTGTTGTTTATCAAACCCAAATTTGCTTGGGCTCTTTAATGACCTTGACCTTGAAGGTTAAATTACTGAATTCGCATTAAATGACCATAATTATATATTTTTTGGTGTGTGTGTGTATATACATATATATATATATATATATATATATATATATATATATATATATATATATATATATATATATATATATATATATATATATATATATATATACATATCATATCTATCATCATCATCATCATCAACAACAAGAACAACAACAACAACAACTTTCTATTTTTAGAATTGCGTGCTTTTATTTATAGAATTGCGTGCTTTTATTTATAGAATTGCGTGTTACTATTTATAGAATCGCGTCTTACTATTTATAGAATCGCGTGTTACTATTTATAGAATTGCGTGTTTCTATTTTTAGAGTTGCGTGTTACTATTTGTAGAATTTGCGTCTTTCAATTTTTAGAAATTGCGTGTTACTATTTATAGAATTGCGTGTTACTATTTAAAGAATTGCGTGTTTCTATTTTTAGAATTGCGTGTTTCTATTTTTAGAATTGCGTGTTTCTATTTTTAGAATGGAGTGTTACTATTTTTAGAATTGCGTGTTACTATTTATAGAATTGCGTGTTACTATTTATAGAAATGCGGGTTACTATTTTTAGAATTGCATGTTTCTATTTATAGAATTGCTTGTGTCTATTTATAGAATTGCGTGTTTCTATTTTTAGAATTGCGTGTTTCAATTTTTAGAATTGCGTGTTACTTTTTATAGAGTTAGGTGTTTCTATTTTTAGAAATTGCATGTTACTATTTATAGAATTGCGTGTTACTATTTTTAGAATTGCGTGTTTCTATTTTTAGAACTGCGTGTTTCTATTTTTAGAATTGCGTGTTTCTTTTTTTAGAATTGCGTGTTACTATTTATAGAATTAGGTGTTTCTATTTTTAGAATTGCATGATACTATTTTTTAGAATTGTGTGTTACTATTTATAGAATTGGATGTTACTATTTATAGAATTGGATGTAACTATTTTTAGAATTGAGTGTTTCTATTTATAGAATTGCATGTTTCTTTTTTTAGAATTGTGTGTTTCTATTTATAGAATTGCGTGTTACTATTTTAAGAATTGCGTGTTTCTATTTATAGAATTGTGTGTTACTATTTTTAGAATTGCGTGTTACTATTTTTAGAATTGCGTGTTTCTATTAATAGAATTGCGTGTTACTATTTTTAGCTCACCTGAGCATATGCTCAGGGTGAGCTATTAGGATCTCTCTCCGTCCGTCGTATGTCTTACGTTGTCCGTTCACACTTTTCAAACGACATCTCCTCTGAAACCATAAGGCAGATCATAATGAAACTTCACAGGGATGTTCCTTGTGTGAAGCCTTAACAAAGTTGTTCAAAGAATTCCATTCCATGCAGAACTCTGGTTGCCATGGCAACCAAAAGAAAAGCCCTGGGGTCAAAATTGGCCCCGCCCCAGGGGGTCATTGATTTTCCCTATATGTATATAGTAAAAACTTAAAACACTTCTTTTAAAGAACCCAAAGAGCTAGAGCTAAGATATTTAGCATGAAACATCTTCTAATGGGTGTCTACCAAGTTTGTTCAAATAAAAGCCCTGGGGTCAAAATTGGTCCCGCCCCGGGGGTGATTGATTTTTCCTATATGCATATAGTATAAACTTAAAAATCTTCTTTTAAAGAACCCAAAGAGCTTGAGCTTAGATATTTGGCATGAAACATCTTCTAATGGATGTCTACCAAGTTTGTACAAATAAGAGCCCTGGGGTCAAAATTGGCCCTGCCCCAGGGGGTCATTGATTTTCCCTATATGAATATAGTAAAAACTTAAAAAATCTTCTTTTAAAGAACCCAAGGAACTAGAGCTAAGATATTTAGCATGAAACATGTTCTAATGTATGTCTACCAAGTTTGTTCAAATAAGAGCCCTGGTGTCAAAATTTGCCCAGCCCCGGGGGACATTGATTTTCCTTATATGTGTATAGCAAAAGCTTAAAAATCTTCTTCGAAAAAACCCGAATAGCTAGAGTTTAGATTTTAAGCATGAAACATCTTCTAGTAAGTGTCTACAAAGATTGTTCAAATAAAAGCCCTGGGGTCAAAACTGGCCCTGCCCAAGGGGTGTCATTGTTTTTAAATATATGTGCAAAGAAAAAACTTAAAAAATCTTCTTTTAAAAAACCCAACGAGCTAGACCTTAGATGTTTAGCATGAAACATCTTCTAATGGGTGTCTACCAAGTTTGTTCAACCAAAAGCCCTGGGGTTTAAACTGGCCCCGCTCCGGGGGGCCTGTATACAGGTGAGCGACTTCAGGGCCATCATGGCCCTCTTGTTTTTCATAATTATGCTTTTTCGGCTTAGAGAATTCTTTGTAAAGGTTTTGCTTGTAAGCTGGTATCTCCATAACTACTGAAGGGTTTGTGCCTTTTTTGGGACAACTGTATTCTTAATAATAAAGCAGTGATTTACTCGATAAAACATCTGAATAACAAGCCTTTGTACCTTTTCGGACATTTTTATGTATTCATATAGGTAAGCATTATTATACTCGATGAAACACCCTTGTGACAACTTTTCGAATAGTCGAGCGTTACTGTTCTCCGATAGTTCTTGTTGTTTTTCTCTTTTTTCTATATATAACAATTTTCTTTTCTTCTGAATTTTGATAATATTTTCTTACTATTGTCATTTATTAATGGGAAGGATTCATACTTTGACAAAACTAGTTTGACAAGACAGACCTATTAAGATTATGAAAAGGAACGTTAAGATTTGTTCAAACGTTTCTTTGTTTGCTTTTAGAAAAAGTAAAAAGTTGAGCGTTGCCCCCGCTTGGCAGTGGCTCTTGTTAAGATTCAATTTCTGTCACGTGTAGCCCAAAAAATATTTGACCTAGAGTCATAAGATTGACAAAACAGTGGAGTGTGGCCTGTGTTAATTTTCATACTTTATTTTTGTCTAGGCCAATTCTCCTACACTTTAAAAGCTATTGACTTGAAACTTCATAGGATGATGGATCTCATTGAGAAGGAACTTTTACTCTGCACTTCATAGTTTGATTTTTGAGTTATTGCCCTTTGTTTATTTTCACACTTAATAGGTTTGTCCAGAGCATAACTTAGGATTGACTCCAAATATGGTGTGCTAGCTTTTTTCATTGACCTTAAGTGCAGTGCACAAAAGTCCATCCATGAGTCCTCCATTTGATCTGTCAGTGTAAAACTTCTGTGGAATATTTATTTTTGATAATATAACAGTTTTATTAATCCTGACGTAACATTGTTACAATCAGTTCAAATGCCACTAAAGTTAAAAATACATAAACATTGCAAGAGCAGTGTTTATAAATAACCTATATTTTAGAAGAAAATGACTAACTGATACTGTTGACAAGGTGACACAGCGACTCCCGGAGTTCTAGTTTTATATTTGAATATATTTTTATGCTCCCCGAAAAATTTAGGGGTAGCATATAGTCGCCGCCTTGTCCGTCCGTCCGTCATTTCGTCCGTCCGTCATTTCGTCCGTCCGTCCGCTTTTCTTGTCCGGGACATAACTTTGAAACAACAAGAGGTATCAACATGAAGCTTTGTAGGTAGATAGGGATCATTGAGTAGATGTGCAGTGTACAAGAACCGTAACTCTGCCTTGCCTAATTTCAGAATTATCCCCCTTTGTTTATTTTACACTTTGAACTTTGTGTGTGTGTGTTGGGTTTATTTACCCTTGCCACCGGTATAAAACCATATGGGCGAGCATATGCTTCATTTATAACAGGGAGAAAACTTTATTTAGTTAATATCTGCATATGTGACTAGGGAGTACAATATTTCCTGCCCCAAAAATGCAAAATAATTACATTAGTTGGGGCCGGAAGAAGGTGGGATTATATCCCACACTAAGATTAAAAAGCTGTATTTAAAATTTAAACTTAAATTAAAAAGGGGGGAAGACGCTTCTATATAGGGAATAAAAAAAAACCTAATAATTATGTTTAATGATAGCTTAATTTGTTGCAAATCGTATTTATAATGTTAAAACAAATATTAAAGGGGGGGGGGGGGGGAGACGCTTATACGCGTACACCTTCATAACTATAAGTGGTACCAACATGAAACTTTGTAGGTAGATAGATCTCATTGAGTAGGTGTGCAGTGCAAAAGAACCGTAACTCTGCCTTGCCTAATTTTTGAATAATCCCACTTTGTTTATTTTACACTTTGAACTTTGTCCGGGACATAACTCTAAAACTATGAGAGGTATCGACATGAAACTTTGTAGGTAGATAGATCTCATTGAGTAGGTGTGCAGTGCACAAAAACCGTAACTCTGCGTTGCCTTATTTTTGAATTAACCCCCTTTGTTTATTTTTACTTTTTGAACTTTGTCTGGGACATAACTCTAAAACTATGAGAGGTATCAACATGAAACTTTGTAGGTAGATAGATCTCATTGAGTAGGTGTGCAGTGCAGAAGAACTGTAACTCTGCCGTGCCTAAGTTTTGAATTATTTCCCTTTGTTTATTTCCCACTTTGAACTTTGTCCGGGACATAACTCTAAAACTATAAAGGTATCAACATGAAACTTTGTAGATAGATAGGTTTCATTGGGTATATGTGCAGTGCTAAAGAATCATAACTCTGCCTTGCCTTATTTTGAAGTTATTGCCCTATATTTACTTTTACTTTTTGACTTTTGTCCGGAACTATTAGAGATATCAACATGAAACTTTGTAGGTAGATAGATATCATTGGATAGAACTGCAATGCTTAAAGAACCTAAACAAAGCCCTGTCTAATTTTGGAGTTATTGCCCTTTGTTCATTCTTAAACTTTGAATTTTACCCGGGACATAACTCTGAAACTATAAGAGATATCATCAGGAAACTTTATAGATAGATAGATCTCATTGAATAGAAGTGCAGTGCAAAAAAAAACATAACTCCACCTTGCCTTATTTTGAAGGTTTTGCCATTTGTTCATTGTTTTATACTTTACTGTGTCCAAAAACCTTCTCGGGAGCATCACCTGGTTCAACCTGTTCTTGTTTATAAATCAAACATGGTTAAACATATTAAATCTTTGACATAGATTCAATGTGTTTCAGGAGTTTGAAATGTGAAAACTGCTGTAAGAATTCAGTATAAAATTATTTAAGTATTTTGCAGGTACTGGGAGGCTTTAAAGAAATGGGACGAAGCATTGCAGTATACTCCTTGCGATGAAAAAATTCATGAAATGAAAGCTCAGGTAAATCACAATATACACTTTAGTCTTATACTGTTAATGAGAAAGAATAGGACTACAGTTGCAAATCTTAGATTTAAAAAAGCTTTATCAATGTTTACCCAGCAGAATTTCATAAATCGGAATAGGTTTGTATAAAGTTCCTTTAGGTCACTATAGAAATATAGTGAAAACTATATAGAAAACTTATAAGCCAACCTCTGATCAGGACGAGTTTTCCCTGCATTGGAGATGATTATCATCTAGGATTTGACAATGTAGTTCATCATGTAAAATGAGGTGGAAATTACTAGGTTAGTGATTGTAATGTAAAATTTTGGAGAAGAATTGTGTTATATTTTTCAGGTTCTAATGGAGTTATGTGAAGTATTTCCAGCTGTCCAATCTGCAAAGAAAGCTGTAGAGTATAGTCCAACATGGTGGATTGCTCATCAAACATTGGGTCGGGCTTATCTTGGACTTGGAGAAGTGAAAATGGTTATAATACTGAAAATTCTTTCCCAGTTCATTGTTTGAAAAAGAGTAGGAGAGTGAATTTTGACTGCCTCCGTGGTCGAGTCGATGACTTCTAATCCAGTTACCTCTCTGGCGTGGGTTCGATCCCCGGGAGATGCTTGGGTAGTTTAGCACGGAGGAAGGTAGTTCAGTACTGGTGTAACTCTCCAGGAACGATGGTTAGAAAACTACCCGCCTATATGACTGAAATACTGTTGGGAAAAGGGGTAAAATGAAACAAACAAACAAACAGAGTGAATTTTAACAAATAGTTCTTTGTTCTAATTTGTAGATAGAAAATCTTGTTTTATGGGATTTGTTCAATTGGATTTCTTGTTATGGCCTCCACTATAAGTGTGGGGGGATTTACATTTGCCCATCTTTCTGTGTGCGTGCATGTATGTATGCGTTCTCATGTTGTGTCACATGTAGCTCTAAAAGTGCTTGAGCTAGAGTCATGCAAACATTACAGGAATATTGATTTGCATGTGAAGTTGTGCATCTGGGGTTTCACTTGTGGATTTATTCAGTTTGGTCAGAGTTATTGCCCTTGACTTAGTAAAATTTTCTGTTTCTGTCGCACGTAGCTCATAAAGTATTTGACCTAGAGTCATGAAACTTTACACAAATGTTGGTCAGCATTTGTAGTTGTGCACCTGGGGTTTTGCTTGTTGACTGATTCAGTATTTGTAGAGTAATTGCTCTTGACTTAGTAAAAAATTGAAATCTCAACTTGTGTCACACATATCCCAAAAAGTGTTTGACCTGGAATTATAAAACTTGACCTGGAATTATAAAACTTTACAGAAATGTTGATCAGCATGTGAAGTTATGGACCTGGGGATAAACTTGAGGATTTATTTATTATTTTTAGTAATTGCCTTTGACTAAGTAAAAATTTGCAATTTTAAAATTGTGCCTTGTGTAGGCCAAAAAGAATTTTACCTGTAGTCAGGGAACTTGAGAGAAAAGTTGGTCAGCATGGTTAGTTGTGCCAGTTGGGCTTACTTATGTCAAGCCTGTCCCAAATGGTATTTGACCTAGAGCCATAAAACTTTACAGAAATGTTTGTGAACATATGTAGTTATGCACTCGGGGGTTTGCATGTGGGTTATTCAGTGTTTGTAGAGCCATTGGCCTTTAAGGTATTAGCACCCTAATGCATTACCTCCGCTTTGAAGAGTATTCAAATAGGCTAGAATTACTGTTAACTACATTGAAAATGAAGGCCATGGGTTTAATCCCCAGAAGGGTCAACTTTTTTTTTCTTTCTTTTTTTCTTTTAACATTATTTATGTATCTCTCATGTCCCATATGGAAAGAAAAAAGTGTTTAATTTTTAATTTTTAATTTATATAGGTATTTATTGGCTAAATTATGCTAAATCTAGTAATAAATATGGTACCTGATATTTTCAAAGTGTTATATAATCAAAACTAGACGGTAAATGTATTTCATATTTTACAAGATCAACCAATATACTTTTTTAAAAATTTAGGGAAACTTTGAAAACAGGCACTCATTTTGGGTAAATTTTAAGATTTTTTTGAATTAGGCTCCCTAAGTAGAAAAATGGTCAGACATGTGGTAAAAATGGGTGGGGTAGGGTAACATTTTTATACAGATTTCATAAATTTTAAATAGAAACCATAATTTTGCTTATGTGGATTGTTAGCTGAATGATACTATTTGTTTCTTACCAAAAATTCATGGGAAAACATTTTTCATTAGAATGTTATTGCAGATTATTTAAAGGTTCCTCATTTCTTAAAAAGGGCCCTCATAACATCCTAGCTTGAGTTCAGAAAAGTGGCCATAACTTGATTTCCGTACGGTAAACTTTGTTTAAATTTTGCATACAGGTGTACTTTAAGGTATACATCTGACCTATGATGTCAATTCTTTAGTTCCTGATAGTGCCCTTTAGGGTCCTAATACCTTAAATCATAAAAATTTGCAGTTTTCATCTTGTGTTGCACATATCCCAAAAAGTATTTGACCTTGAATCATTAAACTTTACAGAAATGTTGATCAGCATGTGAAATTGTGCATCTGGGGTTTTGCTTGTTTCTATTTTCTTTTAAGCATATTATAGGATTGAAATTCTTAGTATTGGGAAAATCAAGGGGAGTCTACATATCCATATTGCTACCCTCTTTGCAAAATTTACTAAAATGCTCTTTGCATATACACAGGTCATTCTTTGCCGACATAAACCAATCTAATAAATGTTCATTCTTCTAATAAAAGGTGGTATGTTGAGAGGAAAAGAAGTATACCACGAAACACTAGAATGTTTAAACTATGTCTTTCTAAGGAATAAGTCCATTCTTCAATTACTGCAACTCCACAATAAGTTACACAAAACTGCAATGTTTCGCCACACCCACACTGCCTTGGCATGTTCTGTAGACCAAAATGAACCAATGATTTTGAGGGGTGTAAATTTCAGGAGTCAGTTTCTCAGTCTGGTTCTCCACTTCATGGTTTCTGGACGATACTTAGAACTTGGAATGAGATATTGTTATCAAACATGGTATATAGCAAACTTATGTGGAAACCTTGGTTGGTATTGCTTTTGGAACTGCTTGGGTCACTGTTACGAAAAATACAAAAATGGTTTCCGGACAATAACTAGAGTTAGAAATGAGATACTGTAATCAAACTTGGTATAAAACAAGCTTATAATGAAGACCCCGATTGGGATTGCTTTTGGAATCACTTTGGTCAAGGTCACTGTTACAAAAAAATAGAAAAATGACAATAACTAGAGTTAGGATTGAGGTATTGTAATCAAACTTGTTATATGGCAAGTCTATGTGAAGACCCCCGAAAAAATAGAAAAATGACAATAACTAGAGTTAGGAATGAGATATTGTAATCAAACTTGGTATATGGCAAGTCTATGTGAAGACCCAGGTTGGGATTGCTTTTGGACCCCCTATGGTCAAGGTCACTGTTACTTAAGATAGAAAAAAGGTTTCCGGACAATAACTTGAGTTTGGAATGAGATATTGTGATCAAACTTTGTATAAAACAAGCTTATATGAAGACCCCGATTGTGATTGCTTTTGGAATCTGGTCAAGGTCACTGTTACGAAAAAAATAGAAAAATGGTTTCCTGACCAAACTTTGTAATTGCAAGCATATTTGAAGGGTTTGGATTGCTTTTGGACCCACTGGGTCAAGGTTACTGTTACTAAAAATAGAAAAATGGTTTGTGGGCAATAACAAGAATAAGGAAAGAGATATTGTAATCAAACTTTGTATATAGCAACCTTATGTGGAAATGCCGGTTGGAATTGTTGTTGAACCCTCTTGGGTCGCGATCACTGTTACTAAAAGTAGAAAAATGTTTTACAGACAATATAAGAGTTAGGAATGAGTTAATGTAATTAAACTTAGTATTAAGCAAGGATATATGAAGACCCAATTAGGGATTGCTTTTGGACCTCCTTGTATCAAGGTCACTGTTCCAATTTGATTTCGGGTTCACTATGATTTCGGGGTCACTAGATCAAAGATCAAGGTCATAGGGGCCTTTAATGTCAGAATGGTTTCTGCTCATTATCTTGAAAACTATTTTTCACAAATACTTCATATTTCACATATTGATTAGTCATATGTTGGTAAACAATGTGGTTTCTGCTGATTATCTTAAAAGCTTTTTATTACAAAGTCTTCATGTTTCACATACTGATTGGTCATAGTTAATAGATAACCCCTATTGATTTTGGGGTCACTAGGTCAAAGGTTATGGTCACAGGGGCATTAAATGTCAAAATGGTTTCTGCTCATTATACTAATGATAGTTTTCATTCAGTTTCAGGTCATATATTGGTCATTATTTTAAGCTCGACTATACGAAGTATTTAAAGAGCTGTCCTACTCGCCCCGGTGTCAGCGTTAAAGTTTTGGTGCAGTAAAATATTTTTCACTATAACTTTTTCATGTCTTAAGGTATCAACTTCAAACTTCAAATATATGTTCCTTATCATCAACCACATCTTATTTGACAAGGTTCATAACTCTAGCACAAATATTTTCAGATTTATCTCCCCTTGAACATAGAATTTTCCTTAAAAAATATTATTTTTAGCTCACCTGAGCACAACGTGTTCATGTTGAGCTATTGTGATCCCCAACCGTCCGTCGTCAACAATTTCTTTAAACAACATCTCCTCAAAAACCAATGACTGCACAGTAACCAAACTTTACAGGAATGGTCCTTGGGTGGCCCCCTGCCAAAATTGTTCAAATGGTTCCGGTCTGTTGCATAAGTAGGTCACAGGGCTAGAAAAGGAGTTTAAAAAATGCAAACTTAAAAACTCTTCTTGTCTGAAAGTACAAGGCTTAGAGCTTTGATATTTGGTATATGATATCACCTAAAGGTCCTCTACCAAAGTTGTTCAAATTATAGCCCGTGTCAAAATTTCTTTATATGTATATAATAAAAAAATAAAAAAACTTTCTTCTCTGAACTGACAAAGGCTAGAGGTTAGATATTTGGCATGAAGCATTGTGTAGTGAACTTCTACCAAGATTGTTCAAATTGTAGCCCTAGGGTCAAAATTGGCCCTGCCCTGGGGGTCATAGGTTTTCCTTATACATTGTATGTATATGGTAAAAACTTTTAAAAAATCCTCCTGTCTGAAGGTACAAGGCTTAGAGCTTTGATATTTGGTGTGTAATATAACATATAGGTCCTCAACCAAAGTTGTTCAAATTATAGCCCTGGGGTCAAAATCGACCCCACTCCAGGGGGTCATAGGTTTTCCTTATATGTATATAGTAAAAACTTTAAAAATCTCCTTGTTTTAAGGTACAAGGCTTAGAGCTTAGATATTTGGTATATAATATCATCTATAGGTCCCCTACCAAAGTTGTTCAAATTATAGCCCTGGAGTCAAAATTGGCCCCGCCTCGGGGGTCATAGGTTTTCCTTATATGTATATAGTAAAAACTTTTTAAAAAAACTTCTCCTCTGAATTGGGCTTAGAGATTAGATATTTGGCATGAAGCATTGTGTAGTGGAACTCTACTAAGATTGTTCAAATTGTAACCCTAGGGCCTATTTAAAGTTCTTGGTGTATTGTCTGAAAACATCAACTTACACAAAAACATTAACCCTGTTTTGTATATTTTTAAGACCAGGTAACTTCACTTTTGTATATCAATTGCATTGGTACTCAGGTATTGGGGGCCAATGGCCCCCTTGTTTCTGTTACTTATTTATTTCTTAAGGGATCAACTTCATACTTCAAATATATGTGACAATGTTCATAACTGTAGCACCAATATTTTCCGATTTATCTACCCTTGAACTTAAAATTTTCCCTAAAAAATACTATTTTTACTGTTACTTCTTTATTTCTGAAGGGTCAACTTTATACTTCAAATATATGTTCCTTATCATGAACCACATCTTATATGACAAGGTTCATAACTACTCTAGCACCAATATTTTTAGATTAATCTTCCCTTGAGAATAGAATTTTCCTTAAAAAATATTATTTTTATGCTACCGCAGAATCTGCGATGCGGTGGCATATAGCGATTCACCTGTGTGTGTGCGTGTGTGTGTGTGTTCTATAGATTATATAGTGGACTTAAAAAATCTTCTAGCCCAATTTAAACCAAACTTGACAGGATTGATACTTGGGTGTTAAGGGCTTCCAAAGTTGTTCAAAGAATTTCATTCCATGCAGAAATCTGGTTGCCATTGCAACCAAAAGGAATTATAAGAATAAATTAAAAAAATCTTCTTGTAAAGACCCACAAGACCTAGAGCATAGATATTTTGCATAAGGCATTGTCTGGTAGACCTCTACCAAGATTGTTCAAATTATAGCCCTGGAGTGAAAATTGGCCCTTCCCCGGGGGTCATTGATTTTCACTATATGTTCATATAGTAAAACTTGAAATACCTTCTTGTCAGAAGGAACAAGGCTTAGAGATTTGATATTTGGTATATGATATCATCTATAGGTACTCTACAAAAGTTGTTCAAATTTTGCCTCTAGTATCAAATAAGCCCCGCCCCCCGGGGGTCATAGGCTTTCCTTATATGTATATACTAGTAGTTAAAACTTAAAAAAAATATCTTCTCGAAATTGACAAATGGTTTAGGTTAGATATTTTTCATAAATCATTGTGGAGTGAACCTCTAGCAAAATTGTTCAAATTATAGCCCTTGGGTCCAAATTGGCCCCATACTTGTTTCTCCAACATAAATATAACATTCGCAACCTGAGGCGGAAGTTACGGCTGCAGCAATGTGTTAGGGTATCGACATATATGTCAATGTGGTATGTTGTCTACAAGGTACTTGGCTTAAGTTTCCTATGCAGGAAGGTGATTCATCAGGAGGTAGTTATTTATGGTTAAGACATATGAGTGCAAATCTACGAATGTGTTGTATGCAGTTTATTGTAAGCGTTGCAAACGTTATATTTATGTTGGAGAAACAGGGGATACGTTGTAACAAAGACACCTTCTAAATTTATCCAGAGTACGAACCAAGTACAACGATCCGGATCGTTAGCGGCGCATTTTTACACGAACGACTACACAGTTAATGATTTTTCAATAATGGGGCTGGAAAAGCTATACGGGAATGACCAATACCGAAAAACAATAGAAAATGTGTGGAAAAATAAATTGATAACCTTTAGACCATATGGAGTTAATACCAAAGAATAACGCGGCAGACGGCAAGCAACGCCATGGCGGGCGTCGTTCATTGACGTAACGTCACTTCCATTGTTTTGTTTTGATATACAATGTATTTGTATGTAAAATAAATGCTGCTGAAGAAGGCCGCAAGGCCGAAAGCTACGGCAAATTTAAATTAGCGTTTTTGCTCATATACGGCAAGTTAGAGATATTACTTAGATATATATATATATAGGTTTGTGAAAAATATTTGCATCTACAAAATACCTTTCAAAAACACTGGATCCCAAGAAGGATACAAGAACGGGGAAAAAATAACAATAAATTTGGAGAAAATAAACGTTCATACAGTGCTAAAGTATAAATACCCAAGTACTTTCGGCGTATTATGCCTTCATCAGGGGTGTATTACATGTATAATGTGCACACAAAAGAGCACAAAATCTCAATACGTGTGTACTGTATAGTATCAAAAATTGTAATATATATATATATATATATATATATATATATATATATATATATATATATATGCTAATATGCTAGTGTCACAATCGGCCCAAGGGGAGGGGGGGGGGGAGGGGAGTGGCACAGGTTTTCCTTAATTTGTATATAGTTAAAAAATGTATATTGTAAAAAACTTGAAAAATCTTTTTCTCTGAACTGACAAAGGCTAGAGGTTGGATTTGGCATGAAACATTGTGTAGTCGACCTCTACCAAGGTTGCTCAAATTATAGCCCTGTTGTCAAAAATGGCCCCGCCCTGGGGATACAAGGTACAAGTCTTAGAGCTTCGATACTAGGTATATAATATCATCTATAGGTCCTCTACAAAAGTTGTTCAAATTTTAACCCTTGTATCAAAATTGGCCTGTCCCAGGGAGGAGACATTAATTTTCATTATGTACTAAATGTAAAACCTTAAAAATTCTTCTTTTCTAAAGATGTTCAAAGTTTGCTCCCAGTGTCAAAATTGGTCCTTGCACAAATAAAAGTTTGTCTTCAGGTGAGCGCGTTGGGGCCTATGGCTTCCTTGTTAACTGAATGGATTGACTTCAGAAATTTCAAGTCGTTTCTTTTCCATCAGAGCAAAGAAATTTCTGTTTCATTTTCATTGACATTGTCAAATGCATAGTATGTAGTAAAAAATTTGGCGGCTTTGATACTATTACAGATATATATATATATATATAGTTATGTCATAATTTTTTCCATAGTTTTGTCTTCCTTTTCTGTGTCCAGTATTTTATTATTATATTCGAGCGTGCTGTCTCCTCGGACAGCTCTTGATTAAAAAGTTTAGGTTGCAGGTGGGGGTATGAATCGCCTTTAGTGATAGCTTTAGTTTATATTGTTTTATTTTTATTAGGCTGTTCAGAGCTTCTCTAGAGCTGTGCACCTAAACCCAGGAAACTTGGCATTGTGGGAAGATGACTTAATGTGGGCTTGTTTGTTACTACAAAAACGTAAAACACTGGAAGTGGAAAAGAAGCAAATATTATCAATTAAAGATGGGGGTGGATTGAAAATTGTAGAAATCGGAAGTGATGTCGATAATGATGATGATGAAAAAGTAGTACAAGAGCATGACCAATTTAAGATGAAATCTGACGTAATTTCTTTAAAAAACTTGCCAACAAATTATGTTCAAATGAGAGATGATCTACATGTACCTCCTTGAATAAAAGTATGGAAATTGTCTGTGCTTATTAATATATGCCTAGCTTCCTCATCTTGTGGAATTACAAATTTCATTTATCTAAACTTCTTTTATTGTTAGTAATAACAAGCTATTATGATTACTCCTGGTTTGTTGTCCATACATTTATCTGCCCATACTTATTATGCCACCGCAATCTGCCATACGGTTGCATATAGTGATTCACTTGTGTGCGTGTGTTTGTCTGTTACATAGATTATATAGTGAACCTTAAAAAAAATCTCCGATTTCAACCAAACTTGCCAGGATTGTTCTTTTGGCGAAGGGCTTCTAAAGTCGATGGTAGGGTACTACGTCATCATGCAGCAGCATCTGCTGAATGCTCGGACCATTTATAGCTCAACTTTAAAAAAAATAAATAAATAGAGGTATTGTTACAGTCATGTCTGCGTTGCCGTTGCCTTTGCTGTCTGCAAACTTGTAAATTGATCATAACTTAAGTTCTTGGCGCATTGTCTTCATACTTGGCCACAACAACCCTTGGAACAAGACCTACCACACTAACCTTGACCTTCATACATAAAAGAACTTGACCTTCAATGTCAAAAGTCGAATTTTTGCTTGTTTCTTGCTATAAGTGGCTATAACTTTGTTATTTTTGAATGGATTGTTCTCAAACTTGAACATAATAATCTTTTAGGATATAGCCCTTAAGTTATTGGGGTTTTAAAAAATAAAACATCAAAGACAAGACCAGGTTTAAGGTCACAGTTCAGCATGTTGCATAAAATTTCCAAGTGATAAATAAACAAGAGGGCCATGATGGCCCTATATCGCTCACCTTAAGGAAGAGATCTTAAAAGTATTTTTATGCTCCCCGAAAAATTTCGGGGGAGCATATGGTCGTCGGGTTGTCCGTCAGTCCGTCCGCCCGTACGGACGTCCCGAATTCGTGTCCGGCCCATAACTTTGTTATTTGAAGTCGGATTTTAAAATTATTTCACAGAAATGATCACCATATTGAGACGACGTGTTGCGCGCAACATTTGGGTCGCTACCTTGAAGGTCAAGGTCACAGCATGACCTTGCAGCAAAATCGTGTCCAGTCCATAACTTCATTATTTGAAGTCGGATTTTAAAAATATTTCACAGAAATGATCACCATATTGAGACGTCGTGTCGCGCGCAACATTTGGGTCGCTACTTTGAAGGTCAAGGTCACAGCATGACCTTGCAGCAAAATCGTGTCCGGTCCATAACTTTGTTATTTGAAGTTGGATTTTAAAATTATTTCACAGAAATGATCACCATATTGAGACGACGTGTCGCGTGCAACATTTGGGTCGCTACCTTGAAGGTCAAGGTCACAGCATGACCTTGCAGCAAAATCGTGTCCGGTCCATAACTTTGTTATTTGAAGTCGGATTTTAAAAATATTCCACAGAAATGATCACCATATTGAGACGATGTGTCGCGCGCAACATGTGGGTCGCTTCCTTGAAGGTCAAGGTCACAGCATGACCTTGCAGCAAAATCGTGTCCGGCCCATAACTTCGCTATTTGAAGTTGGATTTAAAAAGTATTTCACAGAAATGATCATCATATTAAGATGACGTGTCATGCACAACATTTAAGTCGCTACCTTGAAGGTCAAGGTCACAGCATGACCTTGCAGCAAAATCGTGTCCGGCCAATAACTTCCTTATTTGAAGTCAGATTTTTAAACTATTTCACAGAAATGATCACCATATTAAAATGGCGTGTCGTGCGCAACATTTGGCTCGCTACCTTGAAGTCAAGGTCACAGCATGACCTTGCAGCAAAATTGTGTCCGGCACATAACTTCATTATTTGAAGTCGGATTTTACAACTATTTCACAGAAATGATCACCACAATGAGACATTGTGTCGCAACATTTGGGTCGCTACCTTGAAGGTCAAGGTCACGGTATGACCTTGCAGCAAAATCGTGTCCGGCCCATAACTTTGTTACTGGAAGTCGGATTTAACAACTATTTCACAGAGATGATCACCATATTGAATCGACGTGTCGCATGCAACATTTGGGTCACTACCTTGAAGGTCAAGGTCACAGCATGATCTTGCAGCAAAATAATGTCAGGCGCATAACTTCGTTATTTGAAGTCGGATTTTACAACTATTTCACAAAAATGATCACCATATTGAGACAATGTGTCGTGCACAATATTTGGGTTGTTTTTACACTTTGAACTTTGTCTGTGACATAACTCTGACACAACAAGAGGTATACCTTCCTGTGTCCAAAACCTATTCGGGGAGCATCACCCGGTTCAACCGGCTCTTGTTTCTTTTTAAAAACAAGCACCAGGTTTATAAATTTCTTTAATGTCATTTAAAGGTTATTGTCAAATGTAGAGTATTTTGGCCAACAGCAACAGGAATGCAAACAAGTGTATAGAAATACCTCTTTTTCTTTCTTTAAAGTACACATTGCTAAAAATACACTCCCTGTAGCATGTTTACATTATGAAATTTTTAACAATGAAGACGAAGTACAAATTTGGATAATACTTCAATAAAAAAGGGTCAAAGACAAAAATGGCCGGGTTGCATTTGTATACCAAATAAAATGAGGCTGTGATATTACAAAAATTTCCTACCATTGACCATTAATGTCGAACATTTAACTGAGTCGGTAAACAGGAAGTAGATAAGTCAGCAAACGGGAAGTGGATGAGCGACATACCTGACATCGAATCCCATGGTATGTGACTACATATTAATGCTGTATACCAAATATTGTGACGAAAATAGCCTGATACCTATACTTATTATCAGAGTTATTTCCCTTTGTTTTAGAAACCCATTTGTATGGTTGACTGATATCATGACGTAATTTGCATAATAAAACATTAACATTTACATCGTTCAAATTGTTATCGACTTTCTTTTTCACTGTACTGTACACAATTTTTATGCTCCCCGAAAAATTTCGGGGGAGCATATAGTCGGCGCCTTGTCCGTCTGTCAGTCTGTCCGCACTCACAGGACAGTAATTATGTGGCTAGAAGGACAATAGGTAACTGTTTTTTCTCTTTGATGTCATTCATTCCGTAATGCTTTTATGTGGCTATTTTCTTTTGCGTGGCTAAAAAGAACAATAGGGAGAACAATAGATAAGCCACATAATTACTCTCCTGTTAGAACGTCCGTCTGTCCGTCCGTTTTCTTGTCCGGAGCATAACTTGAAAACCCTTGGAGATAATTTGTTAAAACTTTATACAGTGGTAGAGGGCATTGAGGGGGAGTGCAGTGTCAAAGAACCATAACTCTATTTTGGCCGGTTTTTTAATTATCTCCCCTTATGGAAAAATCTTGTCCGGGGCATAACTCTAAAACTATAAGAGATATCAACATGAAACTTTGTAGGTGAATAGATCTCAATGGGTAGATGTGCAGTGCATAAGAACAATAACTCTTTTTGTCCTAATTTTGGAGTTATTGCCCTTTGTTAATTTCAACACTTTGAACTTTGTCCGGAACATAACTCTAAAACTATAAGAGATATCAAGATGAAACATTGTAGGTAGATAGATCTCATTGAGTAGAAGTGCAGTGCAAAAGAACCATAACTCTGTGAAGCCTCATTTTTGAATTATCTCCCCTTATAGAACAATCTTGTCTTGGGCATAAGTCTAAAACTATAAGAGATATCAACATGAAACTTTGTAGGTAAATAGATCTTAATGGGTAAATGTGCAGTGCATAAGAACAATAACTCTTTTTGTCCTAATTTTGGAGTTATTGCCCTTTGTTAATTTTAACACTGAACTTTGTCCGGAACATAACTCTCAAATTATAAGAGATATCAAGATGAAACATTGTGGGTAGATAGATCTCATTGAATAGGAGTGCAGTGCAAAAAAACATAACTCTGTTAAGCCTCATTTTTGAATTATCTCCCCTTTTAGAAAAATCTTGTACTGGACATAGTTGTAAAACTATAAGAGATATTAACATGAAACTTTGTAGGTAGATGTATCTCAATGGGTAGAAGTGCAGTGCACGAGAATTATAACTCTGCCTTGCCTAATTCTGGAGTTATTGCCCTTTGTTTAATTTTACTTTTTGAAGTTGTCCGGAACCTAACTCGGAAACCGTAAGAGATGTAAACAAGAAACTTTGTAAGTTGATAGAAACAGTGATTAGAAGTGCAGTGCAAAGAACAGTAACTCTGCCTTTCCTAATTTTGGAATTATTGCACTTTGAACTTTTTCCAGGGACATAACTCTGAAACTACAAGAGGTGTACTTTCCTGTGTCCAAAACCTATTCGGGGAGCATCACCCGGCTCAAACCGGGCTCTTTTTACTTTGTATATGTGATTTTATGTAGTATTTAATGAAGTATTGAACCTGCGCTCATTCAATATCCTTTCAGTTTAAACATATTTAATCACTTTTTCCAGGTAACATTAAGAACTTAACTTAAAAATACATGTTTTAAAAGATTTTAACTTTTTGTTCTTAAAACTTACAAAAAATAAATATGGTAAATATTTGTCCGTTTCAGATGACTGCATATCAAGACACGGGTAGTTTTTGGGGGGCTATGCCGACCCAATGTTAAAGGGATATTCAGGCAAAATAATGACAAAAATATTAAAATGATCTTATGTACTCAAATCACGCTAAAATGACTTTTCTTGAAATTTCAGCATGAATTTCTGTTTAAATTCTATTCATTTAGGGTTTGAAGCGTAAATATGTCTTTATAAGTTGAACAAAACATAGACGCCAATAGAATCACCAAATAGTTTTGAAACAAGTCAGGTGACTTGAACAAACCCTTGAAGTTACAGTAACAGATATTGTGGATATTATATGATTGAAACAAGCCTAAGTCATTCATTTGACATGTTCTTTAACGTTTCCAGAGTTCACTTTGACAACTATTGTGAAATGTTAGCGCTCTAACCTGACCCACGCGGGTCAAGTTAGGAAACCACCATTTATTCTTTATATGGAGAAAAATTTTGTTCCTTTGACTGTCTAATATAATTATTTTGAGGGCATTTACATAATAATGAATGACAAATTCAAAACTAAGAAATGAAAATTTTGCCTGTGTAACCGTCCGTCAAATCTTACTGCCGCGGTAATCAGGTCAAAAAATAGTACCTTGATTTTTTCTAAGCTGACTCATCACTCATCACAGACATTTACAATATGAACTTTTATTTCATATCTGCGATTTGTAAAGATAATAATTCTCTGAAAAATTCTTGATTTTTGTTTGTTATTTTTTCAAAATCACTACTCCGTAACGTCATACTGCCGAGGTAATCAGGTTTAGGCATACGTACGTACGTTGGAAATAAATAGTTCTGGTATGAAAACCCTTCTATATAATAACTTTATCAATATTTTTTAAACAAAAAGCATAAATGAAAATTTATAGGTAAATGCTTTAATTAGGTGGCAAAAATTCTTTATTATTTTTGATAACAATTTTCCAATTACTACGCAGCGACCAACTGTTTATGACGGGTCATTAACTAGAACGTTGCAACACCGTAGTCTCAATATCATGCATGTTCTTTTGTTGTTATAAACCATTAATAGTCCTTAATATTTTTTTAAAGACAAATAATGGTAAACTGTCGCTTACATCAGAGACATGGATCATGCTTGCGTGATAACTAAGGAAAACTAACTTATTAGTACACCTTAGGAGGCTGTACGCGGAAAACGCTCATAAACCGCTATATCATATAGCTGTTAGTAAATATTTTGCATACATTTAACTAAAAATTCACTAATGGTGATGAACATATAGTTTGAAAACATTATATTCTTAAACCATGTATCGCCGAAAAAAAAACTATTTAACTACAAAATCCGTAAGGACCCTCCGACAAAATTTCACCACAAGATTACATTTAATATTAGCAAAAAAAAACAAGCAATACTTATATTTTCATCTTACATAATTCATTAATCAAACTTTTAACATAAAAGTATCTTTTAAAAATATGTCTGGCAATTGACAGATCCCTACTCTGATCTTTTATTTGTAAAGGAATAAATTTAAACATGTGCTCTTTTGTTTAGGAATATTTTGTAGTGAAAGTCTTAATATATCCACTAATCTCATAATTAGAATTAGACAAAGGTCAGGGATTTATTTT
>NW_026866453.1:0-25420 GCF_026571515.1 Ruditapes philippinarum | reverse complement strand
CTTAATATTTCTTATATAAATACAAAAAATAAAACGCTTGGCTTGATGAATGATTATGTATAATAAATAACGGCTTAAAATAATTTTACTTGTAATTCAGTACATTATTAGATTATATATAGTAAACAAACTTTTACTTTTCTTTCTATAGTCACGTCTTTATGTACATTATTTATTTCGAATTAACGTCGTCAAGTACATTAAAGAACAAAGGGTTCGAAATGTCCAGTCAATTTAAGGGGTGTAAGTATTTTAGGGGTCTACGTGTCATGGGATGCCTTAGGGACGGAGGTGTCAAGGAGACGAGGTGTCAATGGGACTAGATGTCAAAGAGTCCATAATGTCAGTTAAGATTTAGTAATTTTTACGACTTCAGGAACAAACATATAGCCGACAAATAAACTGGCAAAATAACCGTGCCAATTAAATATTGACTTTATTATTTCAAGTTAACTTGTTAAAATGTTCTTCAAACATTATAGTTTTTTCTTGTTAAAAAATAATTCAAACATTTCGAATAAAAATCAACAATTTGCTTGACTTCCACCGATAACGGTTTTTTTATTAAAAAGGACAAATATGATACATTGTAAAGTAAAGAAAAAAACGATGTATAATCACCATTTATGTTCAAACAGAAAGTATAGTTATTCAATTGTAAAGCAGATCAGGTATGTGAAATTACGATTGTAAGTTTAAATAGAAAGTTATACAATTAAATAACCATTGATTCTTCCTTTTTAAACATACAATCGTACTTTTACATCTCTTAAATAATACAATTGTATAAAGGTATCAACAATATAAAATATTTTTTACATACTGTTTAAAATCTAAATGACCATGTTCATCATTCGAAGAACAAAATAAATTAGGACTGTCTGTGTTGTACTAAATCCTCATTTTTTCAGTTCGACAATAACTCTTTCAACCCAACCCTGGTATGGTAATTAAATAAATTATTATAATGCAAAAATGTTTCAAACTTCATTGTGTGCTTTAAGTTCATAACTTGTTCATTGTAAGTACACATTTGATGGGAAATGTGTTTCCCTTAATTTACAACACGTTATAACATTGAATACACGAATAAAATGTATCTTTATTCATTTTCGGATAAGGGAGATATATAACTATATAATGTGACATTATTTTCGTAGGATGACAGTGATATGGTATTTAAAGGTTGTTATCCATAAAACAAAATTAATATGCATTTGATCTTTACGTGCACAACATTCGTTTTAAAGAATATCACCTTTAATATTTTCAGTAAGGATAAATGGAAATTATAATAGTTTAAGTGGTATGTAACTGGTATAATTAATGTAACATTCCTTAAAAATCATTTATATGTTAAAGATAAAACTCGTTTTTATCCTCGAATGCATTGTGTTGATTTTCATATTGATAATTTATCATCTGTCTAGTGAAAAAAGATTCAATATTTCCTTTATAACATTGGAGTTGGAACAGTAAATGTATCTCGGAAAACACAATATTAGTAATACCGCTTCCTTTTTATCTCAGTTTTGCAGCTCTTTAATGAAATAATTTATTGCTTTCTTATTTAAATCTCTTGAAATTAAATTAAATATTACAGTAATAAAACAGATTCGAGGGCGTTGCATACAGTTTGAAAGCAAGCAGATAAAACTTGACTACAGTGCAACTTTTTTATCATTGGCATGATTTTCGGCTTTTGAAATGATATTTTCACAACAACGTATGCCAAGATTTTTTTGATAAACGTAAACTGTTGGATACGGCAAAATCTTATACATTCCGTAATTTACGTCTTAGAGTTTTATTTTATTTTGATAGATCTCATAGCAGTAGATCATAATTAGTACTATAAATACAATATGATGTATACATTATTGTGGGGTGTGTTTTTCTTTGTTATAATATCATTTATGTTTGATTGTCTAATTTTGTTTATGTTTGATTATCTATTTTTTCCCAATCGTTTATAGAATCTTTATACACTTATCAATATTTGGTTTAAACCATATTTTTTTTTCAGAAAAATAAAATCATGTTATAAATTTTTCAATTTAAACCCGAAAGGAATTGGGCCCGGGTCTACAATAGGGTCAAAAAGTAGGCCCCTCTTTTAAAAAAAGCAATAAAGTTTTCATAAAACAGACTCATCAAAATTTTTTTGTATACGTGTTTAAAATACTGTTTCTTTGTTTATATATTAGAAGTCAGAGATTTGCCAAGTATAAACAATGTATAAACATACGATCTGGTTTGGTTTTATACAGCTGTGTAGGTGCAAATCTCTTAACATTGTTTTCTTCGTTAACGCAAGGTGGTATGTCATTGCAAGAATGTTTTGTTAATTCTATTGTGTAATTGAACACTAACTAGAACATGAATTGACGGGGAAGAGAAGTCTAGTTTTTATTAAGTGAATCTATGCAAATTTCTTCCTGAAAGGGTATACATCAATATCTTATGAAATATTTTAAAGAAATTTTATCAACAGTAAAACTTTATATTAAGTTCCATTATTTTATGGTTGATTGCCGAAAAGTTGTAACATAGATTGTGTCTGTTATTTAATACACATGAATAATGTACGTAAAAAGAATAAAATGTTGCGGCATTATCGTTTTTATGTATGTTTAGTTTTATACAATTTAATTTTATATTTTAAAAATAACAAAATCTATATATATTGTTTGCTTTGACAATATTCAGATTCAGAGTTGTTTTATTAAGGAATTTACTGACAATTTTGATTAAATGTATACGTTTCTATATAGCAACACATTTAACAAAAACAAGTTTTTTTATTGTTTGTTTTCCATTTCATGTAATAGACAAAAGACTACTTTTACGTTATAACTTTTTGTACAATAACTAGAAGAATAATATTTTATTACAAAATATTTTCAGTTCTACAAATTGGCCCACGCCATTTATATAAACTCATATTTATATTTGAAGAGGCCTATCACCAAAACGAGTTTTGTGCACGTAATGATGCAATAAGTATCAATATCGGAAAATTCATAATAATATCCAACACTTATTAAAATGAATTTGATGCGTGTATCATGTGATCAATGACAATCATTCGTAACTTTCATATCAAATATCTAATAGTTAATATACATCATTTATTTACGATATTTGCTTTTTTTTATTCTGTTTCCATTGCCTGGTAACATATGGGAATATCATTTTCTTGTTAATAGCACTTTCTATGATTAAACTATGTATGTTTACACCGAGCGATTCCATTTCAACAAAACGATATAGGATTAGTAACATACTGTTCTTCTTTAACGCATTCAAATATGTAATTATTTGTATTAAAAAGGTGCAGTATTTGTTCCTATGGCATATACATCAGAGTCTCGTCACCTTTCTTTCTTCGAATTTTTGTACTTGTTTCTGAAAGTCCTGCAGAAAGTGATAGAAAGTAGAATATTAAAACCTCACTAATACAGTTATTTACTGACAAATAAAAACAATGTTTTAAATTACTAAAGAGCAGGTTACACAGCAAAACGTTCAAGGTTTTGCATGATATGTTAAATTAATAATTTTTGTCTGAAGTCAAACATCTGATACTGGTAAAGTATTACAAATGTTTAAATTAGAAAACACAAACTCTTTTTTTTCATTGTATTGATCACAGTTCAAGAGTGCGCATGTGAGAAAATATCACTGCTGTTTTAAGAAAAAAAATCTGAAAACAGTGATCCCTTGGAAGCATTAATCACAACAAAATTACAAGAGAATCGCAGACTCGGTTTGATTGAGTCTGTACATGAGGGGTAATGAATACGTGCAACATCCCTCACGCCCCCTAGCTAGGTCGCACCACCTTAAAGTAATTTAACTACTGGGAAGTAAACTTTGAAAATATTGATAAGTCCAATGTTTTTTTGTTTGTTTTTTGTGTTTTTCTGTGATTGTTATTTTTGTTTTTATCAGAATTATTTTATTATTTTTAAATGAATGCAACATCAATGGATGAATTAATTCTTTAATTTCTTATGTCTTTCCTTAAAAGAACATAACTTTGATACATAGTTGAAAATTTGTTATGTTTCATAATTTCATTTCGTACAGTCGTACAGTGGGTGATTGGCATGCACAAACACTTAGTTGTTGTCAAGTCTCGCAAAATATGATGATGATAATTATAATAATAATAATAAAAATAATTACGTAGGACTTTTTAACTACTCCATAGATGAACGCTTGTAAAGTCCTTTGTAGGAGTTTCAAAGTCCTACTAAGGGCTTATAAAGTCTTACGAACGGGTTACGTAGGACTTTTACAGTCCTACGTAGGAGGTTATAAAGTCATCGGTTTGCTTTTTTCTTCTACGTACGAGTTTAATTGACACCAGAACATTGACTTTCGTAATTATTCCATACTTTAAAATCCATATGATAGACATCGGAATTCGACAATTACCGAAAAATGCCATTGATAGGTCATTTTTGCGGTTGTTACGTTGCACTCGACACATCCCTATATAAACACCCATTTTATCACACCTGTTAACATGTAGCAAGTAGGACAGCTTGATACAGGTAGAACTTTCTTAATCAATGTCAGTTTCATTCATTTTTTAAACCGGTCAACCGGGATATGATCTTCCTTTTTTTCTATGGTATAATGTGCAGTATAAAACACTAAGCGCACAACTGTTCTACCTGCAGCCATTGAATCAACTTGAAACAGTTTAATGGATGGGTTTATAATTTAAGTCAATATGTACAAAAATAAAATATTGCAACGGATTAAAATAACAGCATCATAGACATTTTTTGAAACTTTACGTAAATGTTGTTTTTTTCGTCGGACAATACATGCATAAATCATCTTGTTCCACGCAAGTAAACGAGTGAATTTATTCTAGCTATTTATGCCATTTTATTTCCAAAATGCCAAAACTACAAAGTGTGGGATAGTAGTTTTAGTATTACTATCTCCCTTTTTTATTGTCATATTTCTGAAAATAATCTGGCCTCTACGAAATTGAGTTTTCGCCCATGGAATGGACATTTGCTTTACAAATTATGGTTTAACTAACATGTTATAAATATTATCATTTGAATTAACTTTACTGAAAGTTACATTAAACATATGATATGAAATAACAAACTGAACTATGTGGCATTATTATTCGATGATTAACAAAAATTATGAGTATATAATTGAAAACGTATTGCTCAAATGCTTAAATTATAATTAAAAGAATAAATAAAACTGTCGTCCATCTCGCATTTTATTACTGCTTTAACATGCTTTCTATTTCAAGACACTGTTTAACAAAAATAAATTCCCGCCAAGTGAAATTCAAACAAATGCCATTGTAAAAAAGTGATATAAATAAATCAGTTATTCGACAATAAAACTATGTAATAACCATAACAAAATAACTCGGTTACTGATTTCGTTGCGGTGTGTTACCCATTGCATCAGTTGCATTACAGTTAAAATCAGCACAGCAACAAATGGCTTTAGTTCTTGGATTTTGTAGGAAGAATAATGTTGATCGAAAATGTGTTTTTTTAATATAATTATTAAGTTTACTTACTTAGAATTAAATGGATGTATAAAATGTATATGCTCACTTTTCTGTTATAGAATGATCATTCGAATTTAAAATCAAACACTGAATATGAGAGAAACTTTTGAAAAATATTAACACAAGAAGATGAGTAAACACCAGATTCTGATGGTGCTTTAACAACAATATCAACACAAGCGAAAACAGAATGCCAACAGAAAATTTCAGAACTTAAAGGAATATTAATCTGTCCATATACGTTCATAAATTATAATAGGTTAAAATAGTAAGAAATTATACATGTAAGTTCTACTGCATCTGCAGTTCCTGTAGTCACACAATAAAGAAGTTACCGATGCTGAAAAGTAATCAGACGAGATTTGTTACTTACTTCATCTTGTATACTATATTTTCTATACATTATGTACATCAAAACGATGTACTTTCGGTTTGCTTTTTGTACTGTTACTGAAATGCTAAAAACCGGAATTGTTCCAATATCTACATTTAATGTTTTCGTTCATACAAAAAGTTGGAACTTTTTTAAAAAATCTCTTATTGTAATACACCACACATTTATGTAATCACTGTTTTCAAATAAAAGAGAAAAGAAGTCTTATTCTTTATTTTTTTCTTCAGATTCAATATTATCACTTATTCAACAAGACACTTTAAACTGTTTTCTTCAGACATCTATCAATACTGTCAGACAAGACAACGTATATTCGACTAGATTAATTTACGAGGGTTTTTATACAAATGTCATACGACTGTGGCTCTACTTTTCATTTCTTTAAATTGTCATTATGTGTTTTAGAGGTGTTTCTTCAAGTATTTGGACCTAAAATATAACAGGCAACATAGTCTGCGTTTTTCTCGTAGCTTATATGCACTTACAAAGATTATATTATCTAAGTTTTTACATGTATGCGAGTAAAAGGTGTTTTAATGTTGTGATGTAATACATGCACTAATGATTTTAATGCACTAAAATATTTCACATTGGGTAAAACAAAACAAGAATAAAGATCAACAAGATAGAGGCAACGTTCACAGGACGCAGCCCCCGACACACCCAAGTAGGACACCCAGAAGGCACCAACACAATGAATCAATGGAATTATTTGTAGATAGGTTTACATTACTTTGGTCGGCACTGTGGAAACAATCAATATTATTGACAATATCAATATTAACTTGTCAAGGAATGTCTGTATAAAAAAATGCCCAAATAATTGTTGAATGTTGATTTTTTATATCATTATTCATTGCAGCATTTACAGAACTTAGTGGGTAGTAAGAGAAATATCACAAACGATAAAAAGCAAATGTAATTGGTCACTCTTTTTATGATTATATAACTAAGCAATGTTAAAGCTGCATGCCTCCAGATGAGCCTAAAAACTTCAAGATGATCAAACTTGATAAAATGTTTCTAGGGTTTTAAGAAAAATAGCATGACCCAAGATTCAACAAATAATTGACACGTTATATGCGATTAATTAGCGATTTTGATGTATTTATCACCACATTCCTGATTTGTGAGCAGTTACTTACTCGACTTTACGGCATATTCTTACCCATGTCTGTTGGTAATTCACGTGGTTTTGTAAGTGTAATTTGCAATATGAAAATTACTATCTGATTCCACTTTACAATATTTGACCATTAAATGTAATTCTAACATGTTATGGAAATTAGCATGGATCTCGAGTCATGCTGCTTTAAATAGATGTATGTCAGTCGACTTTAAAATTTCTAATTTAACAAGTTTAGCACATATTTGATCTTAGCACTGTAACAATATATACAACTAGAAATAAGTTAAGCACATCCTTGAAATTTAAAATTGTTTGTGATTGAAAGCACTGTCATGAGATGACGATTTAATGGAGCTAAGAAAAAGTTATTTGATAAGTAGCGATACCAATTTAGTAATCATAAACGAGTAAATGTATGAGTTTGTTTATTCTTAACCAAATTATTGGAGCATTACCAACTGAGTTGTTTTATCAAAAAGGGTGTGTTTATAAGTATGGTGTTGGGGCATTGACTAACATTTACTTGTAAATATTTTTGATACATGATGACGATTGCGTAACTCAGTATTGGTTTACCCAGGGTAAAAACTATAAACCAAGTCGCTTTCCAATCTATGAAAGTTCGCCGATGACTGGCAGTGTTAAACGTCACCAGAAATGATTTTATATTGGGTAACGGTCAGATCTAAAAGCGCAGCGTTATTTAAAGCTTATTTTAATCAGATTTATACTTTTTTATGACTGTTCTTGATCTCGATATTCATATTTTTAAAGCTGAAAAGCTTTTTTCGAACTCTTATGAAATAGTACAATTGTGTTCATCGAAGCAAACGTTTCGATATGATTTGATACGATTAATGCATTTGTTATACAATAAAATTCAAACACTGTTTTTCTTTGGCCTCACTGCTTATATCAAAAGTATTTTTGTACTGTGTTGACGGACCGTGCTGATATTTTCTTTTTATTATCTTAAGTTTGATAAAGATTCAATTATTGCTTGAAAAAGATATTATGATTGTAATTGTGTAAGTGCGGTTTAGAAATATTTTCATGCATTAAAATGTATAAAATTCAGCGGCAAGATCAAGAAATTGCAACAGTTAAGATCGTCATCATTCAATTAAACATTTATTATTGATGTCATGTATTATCACAATCATTTATATGAACTGTAAATTGTTATTGGTAGTTTGTACACACATAAAGCATTGTTTTGGGAATGAATGTAATTGTAGCGTTCTAATTTGTGTTCTACTGTATGCAGTTCTAAATCTAGTAACAAACGTATGATATTTATAGTGTTAGACCCGACTACTAAGTTATTTAGATAACTTTATTATCCCCGCCGATGGAATCGGAAGGGGGATATAGTTTTGGCGTTGTCCGTCTGTCCGTCCATCCGTTCGTCCGAATTTCGTTTCCGGAGTAGTTCTCTGCAACTACTGGCTGGAATTCAACGAAACTTTATTGGAATCATCAATATCAAGAGGAGATGCGCATATCGTCAGCTTGTTACGGTCAGACCCTTTAACTCAGAGTAATGGCCCTTGATTAGTTATGTAGTATGCATATAGAGTAAAATTTCGTTTCCGGAGTAGTTCTCTGCAACTACTGGCTGGAATTCAACGAAACTTTAGGGGAATCATCAATATCAAAAGGAGATGCGCATATCGTCAGCTTGTTCCGGTCAGACACTTTGACTTAGAGTTATGGCCCTTGATTAGTCATGTAGTATGCATATAGAGTAAAAATCGTTTCCGCACTACTTCTCTGCAACTACTGGCTGGAATTCAACGAAACTTTATGCGAACCTTCAACACCAAGAGGAGATGCGCATATCGTCAGCTTATTCCGGTCAGACGCTTTAACTCAGAGTTATGGCCATTAATTAGTTATGCAGTATGCATATGGAGTAAAAATCATTTCCGCGCTAGTTCTCTGCAACTACTGGCTGGAATTCAACGAAACTTTATGGGAATCTTAAAAACCAAGAGGAGATGCGCATATCGTTGCCTTGTTCCGGTCAGACACTTTAACTCAGAGTTATGGCACTTGATTAGTTATGCAGTATGCATATAGAGAAAAAAATATTTCCGCGCTACTTCTCTGCAACTACTGGCTGGAATTTAACGAAACTTTATGGGAACCTTCAATACCAAGAGGACATGCGCATATCGTCCCCTTGTTCCGGTCAGACACTTAAACCCAGAGTTATGGCCATTGATTAGTTATGCAGTATGCACATAGAGCAAAAATGTTTACGGCGCTATTTCTCTGCAACTACTGGCTGGAATTCTATAACACTTTATGGGAACCTTCAATACCAAGAGAAGATGCGCATATCATTGCCTTGTTGGGGTCAGACACTTTAACTTAGAGTTATGGCCCTTGATTAGTTATGCAGTATCCATATAGAAAAATATTAGTTTCCTCGCTACGTCTCTGCAACTACTGGCTGGAATTCAATGAAACTCTATTGGAACCTTCAATACCAAGAGGGTTGCGCATATTGTCGCCTTGTTCGGGTCAGACATTTTAACTTAGAGTTATGACCCTTGATAACTTAGGCAGTATACAACCAAGCAATAATCGTTTCCGTGCTACTGGCTGGAATTCAATGAAACTTTATGGGATACTAAGAGGAGATGTGCATATAGTCGCCTTGTTCCGGTCAGATACTTATAACTCAGATTTATGGCCCTTGATTAGTTATGTAGATGCATACATCTCATTGGCATTTCCAGATATTACTATTTAACACAAAGTTATGGCTCTGTTATTGCCCTGAATATTTATCAAGTTCAAAGAATATTACTGTTTATGCCATGATTAATATATAAATAAAGCCTCATGTTTTCAGTTGTTGTGTTAATAAAAACCAGTACTCGGCGGGGGATATAAATTCAACGAATTTGCCTGTTTAGTATAAAGCAAGCAATCATTTTAATTTATTATCTCATATTATGGGAAAATAGCCATCATCTTTCTCTTACAAATTCATTTGGACATACCGAGGAATATAATTATCTTTTTTTATTCTCCATAAATTAATTATTAAATAGCAGATATTTTGTTTAAATTCCGTCTCACAAAAATTAATTCTTTTAGGTCGTGAGATAAAATTGTTCATCTGGAAAATCGTAATGTTTATTTTGTTACTCACAGGGATCATTTGTCAAAACATTTATGTCACATGGTTACTGTATGTGATAATTTTCTTCATATGTGCCTTAATAAACTCGTTACGCCGCAGTGATTGCCAACAGAAGATTTATTCGCGTATACTTACAGAGACAGAAACTTTTGTTTTATTCAAAGGAACTTTTTTCAATTTTTCAAAAAATCTAGACTACGACCGTTTAACTGCTCCGAAATACGTGACATACTTTTCGTAAAAGTAATCGTATAGATTCTTGAACAATTAATTAATTAATTCAATGTGTGGACATAATTATATACTTGGACAATTAATTAGGTTTGTAAAAAAAGCGCTTTAACGATAAGCGGTTGTTAGAATCATATTGAAATAATAGCGGAAGTCAATATTATGGCAAACATATGTTTCACTCATTATTAAATAATAATGGTTCATGGAGCAAAGAGAAAATTACTTGACAAAACTATACGCAGAAGCAATACGCAGAAGCAATAAGATGATATATATTGTGTTTGATTTGGTTCTTCTTCCTCGACAAGATAATATTACGCATAAGTCTGAAGAAAAAAAAGGTTTTTGTTTATTGAATACAAAGCACGAACTCACTGTTGTGTAGTTGATGAACGCTAATATAAGCTTCATATATAACGCAATAGAACTTTAAGTTGAAGTAATTGCCTGAAGGAATTCATTAACCTTTGACTTCTTGGACATTATTATTCGTTAACAACATAATTAATTTCGTTTCCCAGTATCTAGAGAGCGATTCGGTGATAAGAAGCATGATTTATGAAGCTGTTTCCTCACATGTACATAATCATACATTCGGAACACTATAAGAGTAGGTTTAATTGAACGCTAATAATTCACATCACGATGTTTTTATCTACAGTCCTTGAGATGGATAACATCATCGTAGTAAGTCCGGACACGTCTCTTATCAAATTTTCACTTCAAATACAAATTAGGCAATTATGCGTCTGTTGATTCTATTTATAGTAATATAATACTAAACGTATGCTAAAGTAAATGTTTTTCATGGCGCGGAAAATATCCTTCCATGTACGTTTCTTTCTAATGTAACATAAAAATATCTATTGAAGGCGCGGTCTCTATAAAAAAAGTTGTGTTACGTTTTCATCCATCATTTAAGAATTTTATCTCTCGACATATTTATTTCAGTTTCTGAAATAACTTATAGAAGTTGAGTATATTGAAATTTCTGTCCTAAAATGTAATGCTGTATGATACATCATTCGTTAAAATACTGTTTTTCTATTTTTTTGTTTGTTGTTGTTTGGAAGTTCACTCGATGAAAATAAGAAATGATCCCTTTAAGTCGCCACTACTTCGTAGAGGCGACACAAAAAGCATATAATTATTATGTCTTTATTAGTAGGGTTATCAGGTTGTTTACCCAGATAGGTCTGCAATGTAGGACCAACCCATATGTTCAATCTATTTACAACCTTTACTTTTTTAAGATACAATCAACACTGATTGTATTCGTTTTCTTTGTAAACCCACTCAAGTCAAGTTAATTTGAATTTAATCACATGGCGAAGTTACAAAACAAATTAAGACGTGTTGGAAAACTACCCAAAGGAAATATGTGTCGAACGTTTGATTTCCTTTGGTGACTGTAGACGAGAACTTGCTATCTTTATAACTTGATATACCAATTTTCTACATTGGTTACCGGCAGATTCAGTCCGTATTGATTTTTAGACTAACACATTTGTACTTGTTTTGTAATTACGACAAGCGTGTATGATTCTTGGACATCTTATATCACGTTACAATTGCTTTAAAAAATAAATAAATAAATAAAATTTGTATAACGTTATGCATGTAAAGATATTACATGTACAGTATAATTATAAGGAATATTTGAGCCGCGTCACGACAAAACGAACATAGTGGGTTTGCGACCAGCATGGATCCAGACAAGTCTGCGCATCCGCGCAGTCTGATCAGGATCCATGCTGTTCGCTAACCAACTCTATTACAAGTAGAGAAACTGATAGCAAACAGCATGGTTCCTGATCAGACTGCGGGGATGCGCAGACTGGTCTGGATCCATGCTGGTCGCAAACCCATTATGTTGGTTTTCTCATGACGCAGCTCATTTAATGATGAAGGGATTGCAATATCCACAGACGCTTGTGGTTTGGAGCTCAAAACGCCTTTAAAATCCAAATAAAATGCATATTTGTCAATCCCAGCACATGTACTGATCATATATATCAAAAAAACTTAATATAAGCCGTTTTGAAAAAAATTCATATTTCAACATCTATAATAATACACACACTTGGGGTTTGGAGCTCAAAACGCCTTTTAAATCCAAATAAAATGCATATTTGTCAATCCCAGCACATGTACTGACCATATATATCAAAAAGGCTTAATATAAGCCGTTTTGAAAAAATTTCATATTTCAACATCTATAATAATACACAAGATAAAAATGTTCGCCGGAAAAAATCCGCACCCCTACCGTCATAATCACCATGTATTTTATTCCATTTCCAATATTTTCACATAATCCTTTGGTCCATCGACACAGAAGATATAATTCTTCACGATGATGGTCAATTTTTAACTTCAACGGTAATATATACAACGCAACAGCCGAAATAAACATCAATATTATCGCCGTTTTCCTTCAATGACATTATCTTTCGATAAATTCAAACGTGCCAGACGGCTATGACCGAAGCCATCCGATTATGTGGCCCCAGCTTTGCCGTGTGCAAATTGCGCAGCGCGTTTAAATGTGGGAACCACATAATCGGATAGCTTCGTTCATAGCCGTCTGGTTCATTGAATTTATCGAAAGATTTTGTAGTTGGAAAAAAACGGCGATAATATTGGTGTTTATTTCGGCTGTTGCGTTGTTTATATTACCGTTGAAGTTTAAAATTGACCATCATCGTGAAGAATTATATCTTCTGGACCAAAGGATTTTGTGAAAATATTGGAAATGGGATAAAATACATGGTGATTATGACGGTAGGGGTGCGGATTTTTTCCGGCGAACATTTTTATCTTGTGTATTATTATAGATGTTGAAATATGAAATTTTTTCAAAACGGCTTATATTAAGTATTTTTGATCTATATGATCAGTACATGTGCTGGGATTGACAAATATGCATTTTATTTGGATTTTAAAGGCGTTTTGAGCTCCAAACCCCAAGTGTGTGTATTATTATAGATGTTGAAATATGAAATTTTTTCAAAACGGCTTATATTAAGTATTTTTGATATATATGATCAGTACATGTGCTGGGATTGACAAATATGCATTTTATTTGGATTTTAAAGGCGTTTTGAGCTCCAAACCCCAAGTGTCTGTGGCAATATCAAGTTAAGCGTCTATATCTTGGTGTGTGTTTTAACATTTTATATTGCATTTTTACGTAAATACCTACGGTAACAATAAATATTAAAATTTCATTACATAAATTGCAAATATAAAAAATTGTTTATTAAGGTACAAAATAAATTTATTGACTTATAGGGAAAAACATGAGAAAGCTGATTAACCTTAAAGAACAGGTAACAGATATTATTTATTTTAAAATGTGCCTTGCTTACTTAAATATACTACATTTCTAAAACGTTCATAACCTCCATGATTTTTTTTAACATTTTGTAGGCATTTGATGTTTTATTGCTCTTCATCTTAAAACAAAATAAAAATATTGGTAATTCGAAAACAAGGCATTTGTTTGTTTGTTTTTGTTTTTTGTTTTTCTTTTTCGTTTTCTTTAGAAAAAAAGGAAAATCAGGTATTCCAAATCGTTTGGGCGTTGTTTTGGGATTCTGATTTTCTATTTTGTCTGTGCTTTAAGCGTCAGTTTATAAATTTACAGCAAATTAAGTTGCCAAATGTTGTTTCCATTATAGAAATCATTACTTATTCCGCGAGACAGAAAGATAACAAGAACTTATTTAAAGTGTACACATTTTGTCATTGATGCTTCTTATCAAGTTCACACTTGCAATACAAATGAGGTAAATATGCGTCTGTTTCTTCTACATAGAGACATCTCACTACTTAAAATTAACTTAAATGATTAGATGCCATGTGCATAACATCATTAGCTTTCAGTACGAAATTATATTGGGCTTTGGTTAAAATCGGACAGAGAGAAAACATATTTTCTTTCCGAATATTTTTCTTTTTTGTATGGACATATTATGTTTTTTTTTATTTTTGTATTCATGAAGGTGACATTATTCCCATTTTCATTGTAAAATTTAAAAAGAATTGACTATATATTTCAAAAGGCTGACTATGATAATGGTGATTATTGATATTGAAAAAATGCGTAAAAAACTTACGGCAAATGACGTCACGCCAAAGTGTTATTACACTAGTGTAATAACGATTTTATTAAATGGCTTTATTACACTCCTGCGCCGCAGTATATGTGATAATTAAAATTAGATAATAAACAGATAAATAAGATAAATTGTGAATGATTTTCTCCCACGTTGATCTATCTTTACATAGTTTGGAAATGTTATTCATTGGAATTTAATCGTTTGTCTTGCAATTATCTCAATAAAACATGGTTCTAACAAACGATCCGCAATCTTTGATTCCTTAAAATTAATACTGCTAGACAAGCTTACCATTTTTGCATGTCGTAAAACAAGGCAAACCCATTTATTTAAATTGCAGGACAATATCAGGGTTATTCAATTCATTTTAGCTTTTATGATGTTGAAATTGCGTTAAATTGAGTTTTATAAGGTTCGTTTTATATATAAATATTATAACTTTGATTTAGTTATGTAAATGTGTAGCATATTTGCCTTATTCTATCCTTAGTATAAACCGAGTCGTCTCAATGTATTTATTTGATATTAGACTAATAAAGTAATAAGATTTATTGTCTTGGTGAAAGGAGCACAACACACCATGAAGATTATATTTATCAACTTAAAGACATTATGGCAGAATAGAATTAACTTATCTAGGCGGTATTTAGTATAATTGGCGAAGTTAGAAATCAATCAATTGAAGTCAATAAATTTTTGTGACTTATAATATAAATGAAACGCATTATTAATTCACATGTGCGTCATTCAATGAACTATTAATCTACTACACAGAAACTTATTTCATTTTTACCAGCTCGTCAAAGAAAAGCATATTGTATTTTTAGAGAACCGGGAGCCTAAATTGTATTTTAATAAGCACTCTAGATCTGATGTTTGTTCATTACATTTGTGCTAAATAACCTATGAGGAAGCTAAATGAGCATAAATTATGAAGGGAATACGTATTATTTAGAAATCTATTACCTCCAGCATGCCTTTAATCTCAGAATTAGATATCGATTCGATACGTTCAGAAATACCATTCACTGTTTAGGCTGGATATAATATAGACATAGTTACTTTTTACGATATGATGAGTATTTTGCATAATAACGCATGTTGTCAATATTATCACTACATCTATTAACATTATTGTGTTCAGATTTACATGTAAAGAATGAAATAAGTGCCACTCTGATGTCCTAAATTTTGGAAAAAAAAACAAAAACAAAAAAAAAACGATTGACTAAATACGTAATTTGTTATTTTTTTTTTTTGTTGTTGTTAAAATACCTGAAGGTGTTGGGACCAAAAGACACCAGTGATATATTCACAAAAAACCATCTTGAAACACGTTGTTGTGGGAATATCATTTAAAAAGTATGTAGATTCCTCGAGAATCAAATCAATCATAAATACTTGTAAACTTTCAAGTTTTTCAGTGTCCTGATACCTGTTTATACTTGAATAATCTTTGATTTCTGATATATAAACAAAGAAACAGTATTTTGTCAAATCGATACATATATATTGATTAGTGTATACAGTTTCTATAATTGATTGAGAAAAAATGAAAAAATAGATAATAAGGCATAAATGAAATAAGATAATGAAGCATTAATGATATTATAACTAAGAATCATATCGTATTATATAGTACTTTAAGTACTTATTATGATGCTATGAGATCTATCAAAATAAAATAAAACTTTAAACTATTGAATCTGTTTTCACTAGAAAGATAATAAACTACCAATATCAAAATCAACAAGAGGTATTCAAACATATTAATATATCTAATATAAAAACGACTTTTAAAGTATGTTACATTTACTATACCATTTACATACCACTTAGAATATTAAATGTGATTTTCTTTAAAACGAACGTTTTGCACGTAAAGATCAAATGTTTATTAATTTCGTTTTACGGATAACGACCTTTAAATACTACATCATTGTTATCCTACAAAAATAATATCAGATAATATACTTAGTCTTAAATATCTCCATTATCCGAACATGAATGAAGATACATTTAATTCTTATTTTAAATGTTATAACTTAATGTAAATTAGGGAAAGAAATTTCCCATCAAATGTGTACTTACATGATCAAGCCAATGAACAAGTAATGAAAAAAAGCACACAATGTCATTTAATTCATGTTGATGTTATAATAATTTATTTAATTACCATAACTGTTAAACAGGGTTGGATCCAAGACGTTATTGTCCGATTGAAAACACATGTCCTATTAGAATTGAGTACGAAACAGATATTCCAAATTTCTTTTGTTCTCTAAATGTTAAACATGGTGATTGGAATTTTAAAACATTTGTAATCACTAAATATTTTATATTTCGATGGAATGGTTAAAGAGAAAGAGTGGTTGTTTAGTTGTAAAACTTTTTTTCAAACACTCGCAACTTTACACAGCTGACCTTTACAATTGAATACGCGTAATTTCTATTCAAACATACAATCGGGATTTTACATCTTGTATTTTCTTAACATGACAATGTATTATATTTGACATTTTTTAAAAGATGTGTTCACCACTTATTTATGGCAATTCGCAAACACAAAACGTGTATGTTTTTGGTTTTGACTAAAGAAGCTTCTGATTTTCATATTTCTAAAGCTGAATATTTTATTCAAACTCTTATGAAATAGTAGATAATTTCATCAAAGCTAACGTTTCGTTATGATTCGATATGATTAATGTATTTGTTATTCAATAATATTTACAAATTCACTTTCTTTGGTCTCACTGCTTACATCAAAATCAATTTTTGTGCTGTGTTCACGGACCGTGCTGATATCTTCTTTTTATTATTCTTTGTTAGATAGTGCGGTTAAGAAATATTTTCATGAATAATATTGTAGAAAATTTACCGGTAAGAATAAGATATTGCATTAGTAGTTAAGATCGTTATCATCAGCAATGTATTATCAAATAAATATGAACTGCATAGTGTCACTGGAAGCTTGTACAAACAAGATGCATTTTGAAAATAAATGTAATTGAGTTCTGATTTGTGTTCTACTGTATACACTTCTAAATCTAGTAACAAACATGATATCAATAATATAAGATCCGACTCTAAAGTTATTTAGATAACCTTTTCTTTTGTATAAAGCAAGCAATAATATTAATTATTTAAATTCATTATCTCACATTATGTGAAAATAGCCACGAGCCATTCCATTACTTATTTCATAATCTTTCTCTTACAAATCCATTTGGAAATACCAAAGAATATAATTATCTTTTTTTCATAAATTCATCATAAATTTGAAATACAAACACACTTTTTTTTTAATTCTATCTCAGCGAAATTGATTCATTTCTGTCATAAGATAACATTGTCTTTCAGAATAAAATCGTACTGTTTATTTTGTTACTTCCAGGAATCATTTGTCAAAACATTTATATCATATGGTCAGTGTATGTGGTCATCTTCATATATACCTCCATGAACCCGTTACGCTGCAGTGATTACCAAAAAGGAGATTCAATTCTTAAAATATTACCTAGACAAACTTTTATTTCATTCAAAGATACTTCTTTCGAGTTTTCACATATCTAGAATAGGACCGTTTAGCTGCTCCGAATCACCTGACATACTTTTTAAAGAAATATTCGTATACTTTCTTGCAAAATTAATTAAATGTGATGACAAATATACTGGGACAGTTAATTTAGTCTGTAATAGAAGCGTTATAATGATAAGCGGTTGTTAAAATAATATTGAAATTATAGCGGAAATGTACATTATGACAAACCTATTTTTCATTATAACCCAGCGCAACGAAGTTGTAAGGTGGGTATACTGAAATCAGCTTGTCCGAGCTTACTGAAATGACGATGTGGGGTGAATATCTATGTTCAATCCGTATAGACGGTACTTGTGAGGAAAAAGGTTGCTTATGGGGTGCAAATACGTTGCTTATGGGGTTTTAGAGATCAAAGGAGATCAAAGAAAAAACCCCATAATGTCAACTCAGTAGGAACGTCCGTCCGGCCGTCCGGACGTCTCCCCGTCCGTCCGTCGGTCGGTTTTTCCTTGTCCGCCCAATAACTTGAGATTCTTTTGGCCCACAGTCTTCATATTTTGCATGGAGGTTAGTCATGACTAGTAAATGACCCTTATTGATTTTGGGGTTACTGGGTCAAAGGTCAAGGTCACAGGGGCCTTGACTTTAAAAAACTTGTCCGCCCAGTGACTTGAGATTCCTTTGACCCACAGTCTTCATATTTGGCATGGAGGTTAGTCATGATCAGTAGATGACCCCTATTGATTTTAAGGTCACTGGGTCAATGGTCAAGGTCACAGGGCCCTTGACTAAAGAAAAACTTGTCCGCCCAATAACTTGAGATTCCTTTGACCCACAGTCTTCATATTTGGCATGGAGGTTAGTCATGATTAGTAGATGACCCCTATTGATTTTGGGGTCACTGGGTCAAGGTCAAGGTCACAGGGGCCTTGACTTTAAAAAACTTGTTCACCCAATAACTTAAGATTCCTTTGGCCCACAGCCGTCATATTTGGCATGGAGGTTAGTCATGATTAGTAAATAACCCTGTTGATTTTGAATTCACTGGGTCAAAGGTCAAGGTCACAGGGGCCTTTACTAAAAAAACTTGATTTTAAAATTTTCACATTTGAAGCATGGAGAATGCATATCTTAGCAATGCATTGGCTTAGTAACCTCAGATTTGGCAGGGTGGTTGTCCTTTACTTCTAAATGGCCACTGTTGATTCTGACAAAGTGGTATGCGGGGGTATTCACGCCATGACAGTGACAGTTATAGTTTTTGTTTGATTGAGTTTTACGTCACACTGACAAAGTATAGGTCATATGGCGACGTTCCAGCTTTACTGGTGGAGGAAGACCTCAGGTGCCTTTCCATGCATTAATTCAGACACGAACAGCCAACTGAGTAGAACCAGCGACGTTACGAAAGCTAGCTAGATAGTTTCCTCACATAAAATAATCTATAGTCCCTGTCGGGATTCGAACCGACAGCGATAAGTGGCAACATATTTTCTTTTTTCTTTTGTTTTTTGATAACAGAAAACAAAATAAAATTTTGACGATCTATGGAGCAAAGAGAAAAATACTCGACAAAACTATACGCAGAAGCAATGAGATGATATCTATTCTGTTTTATTTGGTCCTTTTTTCTTCGACAAGATAATATTACGCATATGTCTGTTTATTTAATACAAAGCACGAACTGATGATGAACGCTAATACAAGCTTCATATACAATGCAAAAGAACGTTAAGTTGAAGTAATTGCCTGAAGGAATTCATCTACCTTTGACTTCATGGACATTATTTTTCGTTAACACCAGAATTTTTTTCGTTTCCCAGTATCTAAAGGGAGATTGTTGATAACGAAGGATGCTTTTCGAAGCTGTTTCCTCACATGTACACAAGCATATATTGGGAACATTATAAGAGTAGAATATGATATATTTTAAAAAGGGGAAATACACTCGTTCCCCTTTTTAATGCACTATTTTTACATTATTTTCAGCTAAAGTAATGGTATTGTTTTGTGAAAAGTAAAAGATAAACAGCTAAAGTAAACATCCAAATTTTATTTTTTGTTTCTTTTGCAAATGTTTTCGGGGGAACCGTTCCCCCGAAGAACAAAAGCCATGTACAGAATACAACATGTTTTGATAAATAAAAAGCAATTTTTCAGTAATAAGAGATACATTATGCTTAAGGGGGAACCATTCCCTCATCGAAATAAAAAGTAAATTTCAAAACTTATCATAACATATTTTCTAAAGGGGAACCGTTCCCCCTTAACAAAATAGATATAACAATTTGATAGAATAAAATGCAATAATTTAGAAATTTAGAGCCATGTAAATGGTAAGAGGGAACCGTTCCCTCCTCAAAATAAAAAATAAATTTCAAAACTGATCTATAACAAATTTTTTAAAGTGGAACCGTTCCCCCTTAACAAAACTGGTACATGTATAACAATTTGATAGAATGAAATGCAGTAATATAGAAATTTAAAGCCATGTTACCGGTAAGAGGGAACTGTTCCCTCATCGAAATAAAAAATAAATTTCAAAACTTATCTATGACACATTTTCTAGAGTGGAACCGTTCCCCCTTAAAATATATATAACAATTTGATAGAATAAAATGCCATCATTTAGAAATTACGAACAAGGTTACAAGTAAGAGGGAACCGTTCCCTCATCGAAATAAAAGACAATTTTCAAAACTTATCTACGACACATTTTCTAAAGTGGAACCGTTCCCCCATAACAATAAAATGCAATAATTTAGAATTTAGAGCCAGGTTACCAGTAAGAGGGAACCGTTCCCTCATCAAAATAAAAAATAAATTTCAAAACTTATCTGTAACACTTTTTCTAAAGTGGAACCATTCCCCCTTAACAAAACAGATATAACAATTTGATAGAATAAAATGCAATAATTTAGAAATTTGGAGCAAGGTTACCCGTAAGAGGGAACCGTTCCCTCATCAAAATAAAAAAATAAATTTCAAAACTTATCTATGATACATTTTCTAAAGTGGAACCATTCCCCCTTAACAAAATAGATATAACAATTTGATAGAATAAAATGCAATAATTTAGAAATTTAGAGCCATGTAAATGGTAAGAGGGAACCGTTCCCTCCTCAAAATAAAAAATAAATTTCAAAACTGATCCATAACAAATTTTCTAAAGTGGAACCGTTCCCCCTTAACAAAACTGGAACATGTATAACAATTTGATAGAATGAAATGCAGTAATATATATAGAAATTGAGAGCCATGTTACCGGTAAGAGGGAACCGTTCCCTCATTGAAATAAAAAATAAATTTCAAAACTTATCTATGATACATTTTCTAAAGTGGAACCATTCCCCCTTAACAAAATAGATATAACAATTTGATAGAATAAAATGCAATAATTTAGAAATTGAGAGCCATGTTACCGGTAAGAGGGAACCGTTCCCTCATCAAAATAAAAAATAAATTTCAAATTTAATAAAAACTTATCTATGACACATTTTCTAGAGTGGAACCGTTCCCCCTTAAAATATATATAACAATTTGATAGAATAAAATGCCATCATTTAGAAATTACGAACAAGGTTACAAGTAAGAGGGAACCGTTCCCTCATCGAAATAAAAGACAATTTTCAAAACTTATCTACGACACATTTTCTAAAGTGGAACCGTTCCCCCATAACAATAAAATGCAATAATTTAGAATTTAGAGCCAGGTTACCAGTAAGAGGGAACCGTTCCCTCATCAAAATAAAAAATAAATTTCAAAACTTATCTATGATACATTTTCTAAAGTGGAACCATTCCCCCTTAACATAATAGATATAACAATTTGATAGAATAAAATGCAATAATTTAGAAATTTAGAGCCTACATGGTAAGAGGGAACCGTTCCCTCCTCAAAATAAAAAATAAATTTCAAAACTGATCTATAACAAATTTTCTAAAGTGGAACCGTTCCCCCTTAACAAAACTGGAACATGTATAACAATTTGATAGAATGAAATACAGTAATATAGAAATTGAGAGCCATGTTACCGGTAAGAGGGAACCGTTCCCTCATTAAAATAAAACATAAATTTCAAAACTTATGTATGATACATTTTCTAAAGTGGAACCATTCCCCCTATAACAATTTGATAGAATAAAATGCAATAATTTAGAAATTGAGAGCCATGTTACCGGTAAGAGGGAACCGTTCCCTCATTGAAATAAAAAATAAATTTCAAATTTAATAAAAACTTATCTATGACACATTTTCTAGAGTGGAACCGTTCCCCCTTAAAATATATATAACAATTTGATAGAATAAAATGCCATCATTTAGAAATTACGAACAAGGTTACAAGTAAGAGGGAACCGTTCCCTCATCGAAATAAAAGACAATTTTCAAAACTTATCTACGACACATTTTCTAAAGTGGAACCGTTCCCCCATAACAATAAAATGCAATAATTTAGAATTTAGAGCCAGGTTACCAGTAAGAGGGAACCATTCCCTCATCAAAATAAAAAATAAATTTCAAAACTTATCTGTAACACTTTTTCTAAAGTGGAACCGTTCCCCCTTAACAAAACAGATATAACAATTTGATAGAATAAAATGCAATAATTTAGAAATTTGGAGCAAGGTTACCCGTAAGAGGGAACCTGTACGAAAATTCTGAGCCAATTCTGTACAGACTCTGTACCAACTCTGGTTATTATAGAGGCAGATTTTCATTTTTCTGTACAGAGTTGACACCGACACAGAATTGGACACAGAATCGGCCTAAGAAATAGGTGATTTTCTGTGCAGAATAAAACAGAATCAAAAATTGTTCTGTACAGAAAAATTTTCACACAGATATTTTGCTCTTAGGTATTTTTACAAGACAGAATTTCAATACTTAGAAAAAAATTTGAGGCAGATTTACATAGACACACAGAATTTTAACACTTAGATAAATCTTGAGACAGAATTTACTTTTCTAGCCAGAATTTCACTCTGAGTTAATCTCAGAGTAGTAGATAGAATAATTCTGTAATATCAGGTGTAACCCCCATGTAACCCCTGTTGGTCAATTCAAATCTCTCAGACTGCCACACGAGGTTTTATTACACAAAGTGTCTTCACATTGGCAAAGATTAAAACATTGGCAAAGATTAATATGTTTTGTTTAGTTTATTTTTCTAATGATAAGTAAACAAGTTAGTTGTTGTGAAGAGCAATCATGTAGAGACTTGAAATTCTCAGATTTAGGGACCAAAGAGGAATTATGATGGAATTATAATCAAAACCAGAGGTAAGATTTTGCAATGTTTTCTTTGAATTTTTCTTTGAATTATTTGGTTATACCTTCCACTGTAAATAAAAGAAATTATTTATACATCTTTTAATAGTCTATGAATTATCTATATTAGTTAAATTTACTCTGATTTGAGACAGACCACTATGGTCTAATGAGTATAAAATTAATTGCACTGAGGTCAAAGCTGGGCCAGTGAAATTATTAGTTCATAAATTGCTTTTTGATCAGTTGATAGCTCAAGATCTATTTTTTTTTTAATTTCTTGCTCTATTATGCAATAAATAGTTTAGCTTTTGGTTTTGCGATTCTATAATTCAATTCATTTAGTTTAAATTAATCAATTCAAAACTCCCGGAAATTGTGTAGAATGTATGACCAGCAACGGTTGCTATGGTCAGTGCTTATCAGCAATTCTATTTTTAGAATATTGGCCACTTGTAAATCTCTCCTATTTTAAGTTATGTTGCAATTTACATGACTGTGTAGATTTGTAACACAAACTTTGGTCAGGGATGATATATGTAAACAGTTTTATTAGTCAGTGACTTTGATGTTACTTGGTGCAAAAAACTTAAGGTATATAGGTATACAATTTTAACTGTTTTATATACACATTGAAATATTTTACAAATTTTGCATATCATTTAATAATAGAATGAACATAATTCAAATTCCTTTTTTTTTTACTCTAGATTATGTCAGGATGTGTGGTGCAAAGACAGAGACAAGCCAATTCCTGATGACAGTGCCCTCAACAAGGCTATTACTCATTGGATAGACCTCTCCAGGAAAGAAATGAATAAAAATTGTTAATTGAAATTAATAAATAAGAAATGTTCAAAAGGAAAATTGATTTTGTTTTTAGCCAAAAAAAAAACGAAAATCTGTACAGAATATTTTCTGTACAGAATTTTTTCTGTGCAGAATTCCCTTTCAGATATTTCCTATGGACAGGGTTAATTCTGTACAGAATATGAAGAAGCCCAGAATTTTTTCTGCCCAGATTTTTTTTCTGCCCAGATTTTTTTTTTCTGCCCAGAAAATAATCGGCTTAATTTAAATATTTCAGAAAAAATCTGTACAGATTTCGTTCTTTATCCTTATTGCTAAAATCTATTAATAGAATTCTGGTTCAACTTTGTTTCATTTGACCAGATTTTTTTCTGTACAGACTCTGTACAGAGTTTTCTAAATAAAGTCTGTACAGATTCTGTCTGCATTCTGCCCAGACTTTTTCGTACAGGAACCGTTCCCTCATCAAAATAAAAAAATAAATTTCAAAACTTATCTATGATACATTTTCTAAAGTGGAACCATTCCCCCTTAACATAATAGATATAACAATTTGATAGAATAAAATGCAATAATTTAGAAATTTAGAGCCTACATGGTAAGAGGGAACCGTTCCCTCCTCAAAATAAAAAATAAATTTCAAAACTGATCCATAACAAATTTTCTAAAGTGGAACCGTTCCCCCTTAACAAAACTGGAACATGTATAACAATTTGATAGAATGAAATGCAGTAATATATATAGAAATTGAGAGCCATGTTACCGGTAAGAGGGAACCGTTCCCTCATTGAAATAAAAAATAAATTTCAAAACTTATCTATGATACATTTTCTAAAGTGGAACCATTCCCCCTTAACAAAATAGATATAACAATTTGATAGAATAAAATGCAGTAATTTAGAAATTGAGAGCCATGTTACCGGTAAGAGGGAACCGTTCCCTCATTGAAATAAAAATAAATTTCTAAACTTATCTATAACAAACTTTCTAAAGTGGAACCGTTCCCCTTAACAAAACAGATACATGTATAACAATTTGATAGAATAAAATGCAGTAATATAGAAATTTAGAGCCATGTTACTGGCAAGAGGGAACCATGTCCCTCATGACAACTTAACCAAAATTCAATAATTTTGAACTTGACAGTCAATGTGATTTAAAGCTCAGGGGGTCAAGGTCTGTAAAAAAAATTTTTTTTA
>NW_026866452.1:0-63293 GCF_026571515.1 Ruditapes philippinarum | reverse complement strand
CCAAATTTTTTGCACATCTTCCAAGCTCTGTAGACAGAAGGGTATATACAACATGTAGTTTGTATCTAAGTTAGATTTGGGAATTTGTTTTAGCTGTTAGTTTTGTTTTGTTTTGTTGCTTATGCTTATCATAACATGTGTTTAAATAAGGAATAAATGATTCATCACCCTGCACATCGTCCGATACCCACAGTTGATTAACATGTAATCAATAATAAATGATGAATGTTAATGGTTCGGCCATGAGTATCCGACGATGCCCTATGCAAACAATATAATCAAGCTTTCTCTTTGATTTGTACTTAATGCACCAACCTAGCGAATGATAGACATTTTAAGCAAAAACATTTGTAGATAGATTTTTGATAAAACAAAGTAAAATGTTTCATAACTGTATTGAAGTACGTATAGCAAACATGTTTAATGAAACTGCATTCTTTGCTTATTCATTTTAATGAGCGAAGTTACTTAAACAATCGGACACAATTTCCGATTTAATGCTGACTGTAGTCATACGATTGGCAATAATGTCGTTTTGATGACATGTTTAGGTTTGTTGTGCATTATTTCCTAAGAATAATAATTCAAACATTTCATATGTGCAATAAGGTTCATGTCGTACATTTTAGATTTTACGTTTATATTAGTTAGTCTCAATCAGGCATTTGTAATACTGGCAAACCATACCTTATAATTAGCATCATAATAATAAAAGACAAGGAATATCCAGACTTTACTCTTTTTATATTATTAATATTTATATTTCATATTCATGCTACTATAAACACGTGTTCATTCTACTTTCCCTATAATTGTCAACTTTTAATCTAGAACAAGTGTGAAAAGGTTGGTATTGAAGACTCTTCTCAGGCTAGTTTATGTCATAAAAATTATGTCTGAATCATTCAACTGATATAGACAAGAATTATTTGACGGTATTTAATTTACGGGGGCAGTAATAATTCATATATAAGCAAAGCAAAGCAGCCCAAAATTATATTATCATTTAATTTATAATAAGTCGTGTTTTTTTTTGTAACACAGGTCCGTATATATTCATTACAAAGGAACTGTTTAAATCTTTCCTATTTTCTAGGCATATGTTAATATAAGGTTTCAAATACTGTCAATAGTGATACTTGGGTTTGTATAAAAAGCAGCTTCTTTGTGAATGGTTATAAACCAAAATGCAAACAAACAATAATTCAATGATAGTGCAATCTTGATCAAGTTTACAAGTACACACTCACTCATCAATACACGCTACAAAATTATAGTAAATCATAACTGATATTTAACAGATGGGTCTCTAAATTTCATAAAACATAATCAATGACGTCCTTATAATATCTTTTCTTTTACGAAATCAAAAAGTCATTCATCTTTTAACAAACAATACCCATCATATTAAATACATAATAATACATAAAAAATTTCCATACATATTGCACATTATATTACATACATAATACCCAAAAGTGTAACATATATAATACACAAAAGTGTTACATACATAATACACATTATATTACAAACATAATACACAAAAGTGTTACATACATATTACACATTATATTACATACATAATACACAAAAAATGACATTGTTCCGTCTATATGGAGTTGTTTGTGTCGATGTGGGTTAGTTTTAGGAATTAAAATATGTGCAGAAGATAAATGTAAATTTCTCTTTTATCATCATTCTTCAGGAACAAACCGTTTTAATAAAACGTATAAGTCCCCTTTTATATAATTAATATGTGTAAATAGTTTCAAATATATTTCCTTAAAAGGTTTTCCAAATAAAATTAAAATAGAAACGTTAAAATTTAAATTTTGTACCAATATTATTATGTATAATGATTGTTTCAGATGATTATTTCTATGATTACTTTGTTTGCTTAATAGATACACTGAATATCATAAAACATGTTGACTATGCATTACCATCATTTCAAAATAAAAGCTATCAAAGTCGTTGAATTGATATCCCTAGCCGAATGACTCAAATCACTCAATTTTAACTATTTTCTTAAGTTTTGCTCCTAGTAATGATCCTAGTAAAACAAGGTTTGAAAAATTGCAAAGGGCAATAATTCAGTTATGTGTGGTTTTCAATACGAAACTGCCTTATGATTCTTGAACAATGTACTTTTCTTAAATAAGATCTGTCAATGAAAGAAGTTTAAAATTTATAGTTCTAATACTTTTCAGTTTCAATTCGAGAAATATTAAATCTGAAAAAATAAAACAGGCACTTATTCAGATAGCTATGGTTCTTAAACAGCGTGCTTCTCATTTTTAGATAAATTCAAAATCATGCAATTTAATGTACTGCGCTTTGTCGATACACGATCTATCGATCTATAACATTTCAATTAAATACCTGCAATGCATTTTTAGTTATGCCCAATACAAAAAGAGGTATGAAAACCGAAAAGGGCAGTATATTTTGTATATTTTGTATAAAAGAGTTATGCCACTTAGGAAAAGTACTTGTTCTAAATGGCATGTCTTAGCACTTATAATGTTTAAGATCTTATACTGAAATAGTTTAAAATTAATGCTCCATTCAATTCCCTGACGGACAGACGGAACGGACGGACAAAGCCTTTGACAGGGGATAATAATTTAAAATGTGTTTTGAATATTGATAAGGTTGGGAAGGATTTTGTGCAAATATTAGGTAGTTCATGATTTCTTTTCATCACTTCTTTGTACATTATTTTTCAAGAAATGCTGTATAGATACTTCATCCTGTTGTAATTTTCTGTACTGAAAAACTCGGCTTACAAACGACAGCATATAGTAAAGAAATAATGTCCACACCTAACCAAAGCTATTTCCATAAGCTAATACTGTGAGACACGCATATATTCTTGCATTAAATATATCATATGACATTGACTTAAAGTAGCCTGTAAATGTTTTCATTTATATCTTTATAACATAGTAACGGTAGAATTCACAGGACTTAACACTTTGCATGCATCAAATATTATCATTTTTTAAGCAAACGTTCGAGAAAATTAATTTTAAAAGTATACATGCATGAGAAATTGCATTTTTACATTAGTTGAATTGAATATCATTTATTCTTTACTAGTTAAAGAACAACAGGACTCTGAATCAAGTACAAAGCAGGCATAAAAAGATTCTTATTGGGTGTATGTGTGTGGAACACATACGTGAAAAGGGCAAACAAACTGAGGGGAGAGGAGTTTTAAAAGAAAAGGAAGGTGACGGCAAATTGATGAACTCTAAAATTTTCTAAAACAAAACAACTATATTTCGACAAAGTTATTCTAAGTATATATATTTAACTCTTTACGTATTTTCACATTCATTAAACTGACCGAAAAAACAACAACAACACTTTAAATATGTTCAGAATTATCTTGCCCATCAATATAATTTGATTTTTTTACGTTTCTGTTTCGGCAAACTAAATCTTGCTTTTTCTTGCTTTATGCAAATCGTCAATCAAAGACAATCGTGAGAAACTTATTAAGATGGATAAATAGATAGATTTATTCAGTCCTTCATCAAAATGATAAAACAACTTAATATGATAATCACGATAAACAACTTAAAATAACATGAACACTCCAAATATTATATAATTATAACAACCGTTATGCGAATATCACAAACAATGTTACTTACTAGAGACATATGTAAGCGTTTTATAATTAAACCATCACGGAAACTGACTGTAATTATATATTATATGTCTCTTAATTTATTGTGTTTGATTTTGACTTAAGTTACAGTTTACTTTGACGTATGCAACAGCATGATTTAAAAAGAAACATGTTATTATTTGTTTTACTATCGATTTAAGGAAAGGAGTAATTAATTTTATAAATATTTTCAGAATGATTATGTGAATCATTCCAAAACCTATAAATAGAGATACAGAACCAGCAAGTTGTCCATATTGCAAGTCGAAGTAATAAAAAACAAAACAAAAACCGTCTTCTGAAAATACCATTATTATTTGCTGCAGATTGTACAAACGTTATTCAAAATAAACCAACCCAAACAATCATTAAAATAAAACAAACAAAACAAAGTATGAAAATCTACGCTTTTCGTAATTTATAATTTTCCCAGTATGTTTAGAGTGCAGGTGATCATATGGAATAAGCAACCCTATAAATAATATAAGTAGAATTAAATATTACAGATGAGTCTGTAGTATTTGGAACTTTTTAATTGATACAAACACGGGCGATAACTTTTTTAAATGGTATAAATGGTAGAGCATGTGCTAGCTCAGTCAATGGTCTCACTTGCATTTTGATTCCGAGAGAATTAACATTCATGTTTGATCTAGGCCTTTATTCTATTTAATCATTTTTCTACTCATCAAATGACATACATTTAACTAAGATTTTCTAAAGAAAAATTCTTAAATTCTTGAAGTAAGAGACTGAAGCCGTTATTTCATTCCTTCGTTTATTATTACTTTTATTAAAGACATTAATGTCGTATAACAAATTTGCGTTTATGCAATCAATTACTATGTGAAGGACATGCTATAACACCTTTGTGACTTTCGTGTACTGAAAAGTGGAGGTGAAATGAGATTTTAAATGACAATTAATTTCTAAGCTATAAACATGTGGTAGACAAATCCATCCGTTGGTATGAAAATTATTACCGCTTATTCAATGCAGTAGGCAAGCAATAAAAGTCAACATTAATACTATACTTTACATTTAAGTATTCTTTCTTATATTTTCTATAATAATTCTTATGTGACTCTTCGAATGTCAGAGGCCCGTGGGAAATTACAACGACCTCTGTGACAAGTATATTTTTTACACCCGACTGCTTGAATTTTATTGGTTCACAACTGGTTTGTAATTCATTTTTTACCAGCAACGTGGCCATGAAAACACCATTGTTTAAATTTAAGTTAACAATTATTAACACCATTGATAAAGTCGTTCGTGCTAAAGCAATATAATTCATTTTTCAAGGGTTTTGTTGTATTGAAATATTAAGAAAAGGTACACAAAAACAACAACACTACCACCACCACCACCATACACTTAGCATTTAAGCATAATAATGCTTAAGCTTCAGTAGTTAACAATTGACTTAAAGCTAGGACGACGTCTTCTATGCTTGAATTAAACACCACACCAAAACTAACAGCTTTATATTCACCTCACGCAATACTGAATAGAAGTAGACCTAAGACATAATGTGTTTTTTCTTAAATACTTTTTGATATCTGTAAAATCTATTGTGTAAGAGACGAATCTTAAACAATTTTCGGATGTAAAATTAAAAAAGTAAACGACTTGTAAAAAAATTATATTCTGTTAATGACTGATTTGACGTTATTCTTAAAAGATATAAAGTCAATTTGCAAATCTAATAATTGTATTTATTTAAAATATTTTTAACATTGCTGGCTATTTATAGCAATAATATATGAAGGTTTAATTTTTTCATCATTTACAAGCATTCGTTTTCTCAAGCAAACTGGCCGAAATACACACATTTGTTTGATAGAAAATAACAGTCTTAAGAGTACATTTTGATTTTAATATCAGCAAGCTTAAGGTAGGTAACAGTAATACAATGGAATGACGTATAACACAACATCGCGGTCTAAAGATAGACCATTATCTATCAATTTGTTAATGAGGTATTATCTACTTTGTTACTTTATAGAAATAAGAAAATCCACTATCGACAAAATCTACCAAAACAAAAAACATCGGAGCAAAAGCACAACAAAATGGATTTAATTCCTTACAAAACTATTGTCATCACTAATGCATTGAACATTGTAAGATGTGTCGTCGTCTTAAGCTACTTTGATTCTGGTCTCGGGTTACAAGTTTGAAAAGGACATCGTGCGAAACAAGAGACAAAGTTATCATAATTAACTAGTTAATTCAAACTTGTTTTATTAAGACCATGACGTTTCCTAGAATAGATATAATAACAGCTCATTTGTTTTCCGTATTCAACATATTTTAACACTATGATATCGCGCAGTTTTGTACATAAATATTTGTATAACAATTTTTCCTTTACACCGATACAATTGATATATACAGATACATTCTTATAAAATTTACAAGGAAAAGGCTAGTTCTTGTAGAAAAACTATGTTACACTTGCCATGTCACACTTGCCTTTTGTTGTGTTTTGAATAGGACAATGCACTTCAGTATTACCTTTCATCATAAATAAATCACGTTTGTAAATGTACATGATCATTTTGAATAAGACAGTGATATTGTTAGCGTCAAGCAAGAAGATATGATGCATTTATTACATATTGTATTGTTAAATGGGGATTATTCAAGCTCACTTATCCTTTATCTTATACCTGATATCAGCTTTGTTTTAATACAATGGAAAAATATAGATAATTTGATAAATTATTAATGCTGGTCAACAATTTAACTGATTATGATCATAGAATGGCATTGCACAAGTCAGACAAGTAATTTGTTTCGTTTCGCATACGTGTGTTATTCAGAATGATTTTGTGCACATATAACATTTACAAAACATTTAAATATATAGCTTAAATACGACGGGTTTATATCATAAAACATGACTTTTATTAGACAACCATTGATTCAGCTAATACTTCCTCGAACCAGTAAAAATAAGCTTAGAATTTACCTGGTTTATAATATGAAGATACACGTAACAAATATCAACTAATTGCGTAGTAGTAAAGAGGTATCATTCATTTTCATGTACTTACAGAAATCACCATACACTCATCATTTCTTAAAATTGAATGAAACAACAACTACCCGCTTGCATCTATCAAATTGTTGGTATTTTTCTTCATTTTCTTTAACATTTACTTTATATTTCGACATAAATTCATATCATCAATGTTGCATTAATCCTTAAGTTGATGCCATTACATCTACAAGTACAAGGTATCTCATAACATACCATTTTAAGACCATTCCAATGTATGAATGAAAAATAATTGACAAATTCTTCACTTTCTAAAAGAGAGATGAATACATATACCAAGTGTATACGTATACTTCATCTGAAGTAGCAGAAATGTAGAGGCTAGACAACTTTTTGTCTAATATTAAAAGCGTAAAATTAAATCTTAATATGACATCATCTGCTGAATAATAATCCATTCATATATTAGTTATCGTTTTGTATTTACGAGACAAATGTTAAACTGTATGTTATAATCCTGATAGTTACAACCTATTTTACCCATACGACCAGTGCGGAACAAAACGAGCCACACATATGTGCATCGATTAAAAGATCAATGTTGAAGACCAATGTTTACTAAACTAAGTAATTAAATGAATGTATCCCGAACACAACCCAACAACACAAGACCACCGGCAGGGACCAAAAAAGAACACCAAATAAGACAGGAGAGGGTACAAGGGACACAGCACGGAAGGGGTTTTATTATACATGACTCAAAAAATGAAATCATAGGAAAAACTTCAACGCCAACACAACCAATTGTTTATATGTTAAAGTGGGGGAGGGAGTTAGGTTAACTTAATTATTTACGACTCTTTTGATGATAGTCACCTTGCCTCTCCCAAATATCAACATTTATACGATCCAACAGGACAAGAAGAGAATCTACTAGAATCTACCTGTATATGCATCCTTTCGTCTCTGTTAATGTTTACCTGAGTGCGCAGTTTTTATGCAAGAATCAGTGTTTAACAGAAACAACTCAAGATTATTCAGAGATGATTTCTTTTCTATTTTGCTTGTTGGATTTCCACAATCAAAGTGTTAAAAATCTTTCTCATATCATAAAAATTGTAAATAATTTGTTTAATCAGTCGAGCCAGGCCATCAAATTAAATTTAAACCTGTTATTATTGATATTATGATGTTCAACGCAGTTCCTTTCGTTTGAAGATAGAAAAGGACATTATTTTTAATTTTAAAAGTGCACAACATGTCTTAAATCTAGGTAAAACAATATGTATGATGATGAGTGCAAATAATTACAAAGAATGTACGTGTAAAATGAGACACGCAGTCAAAACGACAAAAAAAAACGCAGATGCAAAGAATATCAGAACTGAAGCAGGTGACGACAGAAGAATAAATGGGCTTGATCTGAAATTGTTTTGTATAAATATGTAGTTTCAATTTTAGTGTTCTACATAAACAGATGAAATTTGTTATTTTTGCTCTTTGTTATTCACCAACATCGTATGATTTGGGCTCTGTATGAAATGGTATGATTGAAATATGATAGATATTTATTAGCTATCATTGCAGTTTATATTTTGTTTGATATTTATGTTCACCATATAAATCGTTTATCTTTATATTTATGGTTTGAATATTTCAGTAAAAAGAATAAGACAACATTTCCAGTCGTAGAAAATCAACACATTTCCCCTTTTTATAGATCTTCAATGATTTATTTTCTCAATTGAAAAGAAAAGAACGCGTTGACGGTATCATGCCATTATGCCCATTTATTTCATTAATTTTCTTATTATATCACATAAAATCCTGTGAATCTTAAAATGTCATACCATGAATCAAGTTGTGGTTATTCGTCTGTAAAGATAAACTCTTCAGTGTTAGCACACATTGATTTGTGTCTTAGTAAGAAAAAAACATTTCTGTTGAAAACGTTCTATATGAATCCACATAACTACAGGAATTGCATGTATAACATTTATGAATATCATACGATGTATTCGTATTTTCAGGATTGTAGTATATTATATTTCTTTTTTAATTATGTTGTAATGAGAGTTTACTAATAATACATCATAATTATTTTTATTTGATTTGTTTTTTTTTAAGATATTGTAATGACAGTAGGCTAGTCATTCAGTTTGTCTCAGACCGAATGATTTTAAGCTGCAATTCAAAGATTTTGTTTCTCTTCGTAATAATTCAATTCCATTGCATTCTAGCATTAAGGGTTTTAATGAATTAAATTTGGAATACAGACAAAATTTATAGACAATTGTATGATATACAATAGAAGTATACAAACCAAGTCAAGATTATTCCATCTTTCAATTCTTTACACACCACAGTAATAAGTAGCATTATATAGTATATTAATATCATCTTGCACATTTTGATGACGTCAAAGAAGTGAATATTTAATAAGGATAGGAGCGAAATGTTTTGTCTCATTTATTTGCACATTAACTTTGCATGTTTGGTAAAAGACAATGTGAAATGGTTTTGCCAATAAAAATGTTGAATCTTTAATCATTTTGAACTAAAGCTAAGAATTTGCTAGACAGAATATGGACTTATTTTGAGATGAGTATGATGAATTTTTGAACAAATAAGATAATTAATGCTAAAGCCAAAATATATTGAAACAAGATGCTAGCCCTTAATTCATAGAAATTCTATGACAATAATCTAACAATTGACACTTTTGATGGAACACAGAAAACATGCATCTTTTTATGATCACAGATTTCCATATGCAGAGACCATGTGGGATTCGTAACAGGTCTCTTGCGGAGAAACTGGTCATTTTTAGGTGGATTTTCCACCGAGACTCGAAAAATGTCATAATATAATCGTCGTTAAGCCAGGTAGACATGGAAAAAGAAAGAAAGAAAAAAGAATTAAAAACACTCAAGAACATCAACAAAAAACATGTTTTTTTTAAATAAAATCAATTAGATTTCAGCACAAGCAACATGTTACATTTGAAACAACGTTAATGATAATTGATTAACAAAATGGTAAATGTCTTTATACTATGACAAATTAAACAAATTAAGACATGTAACAAAAGGAACAGTAATGTTTAACAACGACAGTAAGATACTGTATTCTCAACCAAACAATTTATTGTGTTCATGTACATGCACTTCTACCAGAACGCTAATAATCTTACATATCCAGTTTGCAAGTCTTTCAATAAAAAGTTTTATCTCGGCGCCAAATGGTATTAAACTTTTTTGCGAACCCACGAGTCATGTTTGACACATGAATCACCGGGCAATGGTAACAACAAGTTTTTTGTTCCTTTGATAAATAACATTTTAGCTTCACATTTCAAATTCTAATTAATGCAGAATCAAACAACGCTTAAATCTTTCACCTTTTATTCGACTCCATAAAAAAGGCAATAAAGTGGCATGGAGTTTTGTTAGAAAACAAGGTCTAACATTATTAATTTTTTTGTTTCCTTTTGTTTTACTTAAGTGTTAAAATGCCATGAAACAAACTTCTGAATGATATTGAAATCATATTATACGTACAACTTAAACGTATAAATATTGAAAATTACAGATAATGTGTTTTTTATAGATTTTTAGAGATATTGCTTTTTTATCGGATGTACATATTTTCCGAGTTTGAAATTCATTACATATATACTTGAATTCAAATTGAATGCCATTCTTTTGTTTGTCATACTGTTTAGGTTAGTTAAAATTTACGAAATCATGAAAAAGCGTAAAATGCGTTGAATAAAAAAATGAAAACCAGAAATTGATTTATATATGACTTAGGCTCCGACTATCTGTAGTGACTTATGTTCCGACTATCTGTAGTGATTTTTTTCCAGTATAGTAAACATTGAAAACAGCAGGAAAAATGGTATGAAGAATTTGTTTAAAAAATGTTAAAAAGACTCAATTGTTACTAATGTTAACGACGGCTCTACACAATGTCATAATCGCATTTGCATTGGGATGAAATATCAACATCTCAAAGATATATTAATTCAGATCTTAACCATTTATCAAAATTGTGAAATATTATAAAATAATCATTGTCCTCCATTCTCTCAGGAAATTTTAAAGAATAAATACTATAGTATACATGATCCTTAAGTAAATTATTCAACATGTAAAATATACTTAGATTAACTTTGCACTCGTTTTTATAAAAATATTAATATTGAAACAAGAATACATTACATTAAAATAAAATATTTAAAACATAAGAAATATTCATTAACATTCAAACATCATTCTGAACTATTTAACACAATTCAATACAATTTATGTATTACCTTAATGCGAAACTGACCTTCTTCTATTTCCAGAAAGATAAAACCGCCAAACACATTAATCAAGGGACAACTTACCAAAAAACATCCGCTTTAAATTAATAAACATTAGAATAAAGCTAAACGTGTACTATCAAAATAACAAGCCGATTGTTTTGAGTTTAATTTATTCAAAATTAAAAATATCAATTATCTTTTTCTGCATATATAATTGCAACATCTAACAAATTAATGTGTCATTTATGATATAATTACTGATGACAAAATGGCAATGAGTATAGCCACAAATCATATAATACAATAAAAGGTTGGAATAAGGTTGTTTGTTGTTTAACCTTTACCACGCTTAATATCTTGAATGGACTTGTCCATCATCCAATTTTAACAAAATCATTTGTCATTTTAGGAAGTATTTAAAAAAAACAATTTCGACTGAATAATCTGACAATGGCCTGCACAGGTTGCATGGGATACTTTGTTGTCGCCAACAGGATGAGTAGATATTAGAGTGAAAGACAACAAAAGCAAATAGAAAAAAAATGTAAAAGTACCAAACAATCACCTCAAAACTCCATACTTGATTTACGTTTCAGAGATCATATTCAACAAATCTGTGTTTTTAATGTGTTTGTTCATTAATATAATACAATGCACTGTGATATTATCTCGGATTTATTTTACATTTTATCATATAAAAATGTTGCTCTTCCGTTTGAATATGAATAACAAATGTAGATGGATATTCAAATGTCGTGTATCACATTATAAAACAGTCTAAAATAAATTATAAAACTTTAGATACTAGATATATATTATTAAAACTAAAATTGTTTATGACTCGAGGAAGACCTTTATTAAGTTGGAAAGAGACAATGCTCTAAAACGCATATCTACAGAAGCTTGCTTGTTTTTCAATCCATTCCATTTCACTTTATTAACAGAAACTGTATTCGAGTGATAATAATTCGGCAAATTATCAACAATAAGTCTATTGAACTGAACTGTAAATTCGTTTACATGCCCGTGATTGTATTAAGCCAAAAATAGGTAGAATAACCAACGTAGGATTCCTTAACGTAAATAAGCTACATCAGCTTTACTTTATTTTTAAATCGGGTGTTATCTAACCATTCAAAGTAGAAATGTTTGTAAAATTACATTAAACCATTCAACTTTTCTTTATTTTAAAAAAGAAGCGCATGTTTTGTACAACCTAGGAAACGTTGAGCTTTCTATACTTGGCTAACTGGGAATATACCTCTACTTTACTTATGTATATATGAAGGATTTTTTTTAAGATGTTGAATTTTATTATTATTATAACCTCTGCAAATAATTTTTGAACACACAAGTCCAATCTGCTCATTTATTGTCCAGGGCATATTCTGCAACCATTTCTAAATATAGTCTTCATATCAGGCTAAAGCACACAATCGACGGGTATGTGTAAAGTATATCGACTAAAATGATATGTATACCGATTTAAATTGTGTTTTCTGCAAAAAAAGATATTGTAGGTTTACTATAGAACCAAAACGTTACGATTTGCTCCAAACCAATAAAGTTGTTACCGTTATGCAGTTAATAAATCAAAATAATAAAACCTAAAAAATTAGTTCACGTTAAGCAGTTACAAAAGATTTTACTAACATAATTAAAAGGTCTAGCTGACAGCGTTTCAGTTGGAAGCCTCTATATGCGATTTTAAGATATATATTAAACAAGGAGAGTGGGATAAAAGATTAATTTTCTTTGATGTCAAACCCTGAATAATAACGCTCAATATTTGTATACAGTATTACCCTTTATTGAATCACTTAATATCCATTTAAAAACCCGTAATTAATTTGAATTTTAAATAAGTATTTAACTATGTATATAAATTTGCAAGGTATATATGCGACAGCAAAAAATGTGTACATCGGAATATAAGAAGCAGACTGTTTACTTCAAAGTGTTACTGACCTTTTTCCAAATGTATTTCCAAAAAGATATATTCGCAAAACACTTATACCAGAAGTATGAATCTGCACATATTTCTTCAAAACATTCACTTTACAATATATGACATCGCAATGACTTACGACAAAGCAAGTCAACCATGCCGCGTTTAACATATTCACATTTTTTAATATCAATTATCGTTTTTATATGTTTAAATTCATCAGATGACAAATTAATCTGTCGCTCATGATTTAATTTTAGATAATACAAATGATAGAGTATTCAAACCACAACTTCTATAACACTTAAATATAAAACGCTATAAAACAAAATGAATTATCTATAAAATTTTGCTCGCTATCAGAAAACTTGGACAATTATTCATAATAATCTACGGCTAAAGACTTTAATAAATATATTTATAATGTACTGTATAGATACCTAATATAGATGGGCGATTTATTGGAATGATCTTAGTCAACAACTTCCAGCATTTACTTAATATTTGTTTACACGTTTAGGCTTTTAGCGTAGGTTATGCTTCAATCCCAAACGGCCGTCAGCCGGCGTCCGTCCGACGGTTATGACAATCGGACAGCAGAAGGTGAACATTTTGCTTATCGGGCGGGTGCCATCGGGTTGTAAGTACACCTTTTAAAGCTACAGCGTTCGAACGATAATTGTGGGGGTCAGTCAGGTAAGGTATGACCATCCTAATGCATTTCCTCCGCTTTGAAGAGTATTCAAAATGGCTAGAACCACTGTTAACTACATTGAATACGAGGGCAGTGGGTTCAAACCCCATAAGGGTTTACTTTTTTTCTTATTTTTTTTCTTTTAACATATTTTATGTATATCTTATGTCCATTTAAAAAGTGTTTAATTTTGATTATTTAATTTATATAGGTATGGGCTATATAATGCTAAATCTGGTAATAAATATGGCACCTGACATTTTCAAAGTGTAATTAAATCAAAACAAGACTGTTAAAGTATTTAATATTTTACAAGATCAACCAATATACTTCTTTAAAAATATAGGGAAACTTTGAAAACAGGCACTCATTTGGGTAATTTTTAAGGATTTTTTAAAAATTAGACTCCTTAAATAGGAAAATGGACAAACACGTTTTAAAAATGGGTGGGGTAGGGTAGGATGTTTTACCGTATTTCATAAATTTTGAGTAGAAACCTTAATTTTGCATATGTGGGTTGTTAGCAGAATGGTACTATTTGTTTCTTACTAAAAATTAAAGGGAAAACGTTTTTCATTACGATGTTATTGCAGATTATTTAAAGGATCCTCATTTCTGAAAAAGGGCTCTTATAGAATCCTAACTTCAGTTCAGAAAAGTGATCATAACTTGATTTCCATACGGTAAAGTTTGTTTTAAATTTTGCATACAGGTGTACCTAATGGTATATATCTGACCTATGATGTCAATGTTTCAGTTCCTTATAGTGCCCGTTAGGGTGGTCATACCTTAAAAACATTATGGGGCGGACATCCGACCAGAAAAATGTGGAACTGTAGGTGGTTCTACCTAAATGATCATAGGCTAAAATAATGCACCGAAAAACAACTCTAAGTATTTTCAATACCACTAAACCTCAACAAAATACCGTATGGCTGAAAAATGATAATGTGCCTTTAATAATAAAAAAGATAAAAGATGGAACGAAGAATGGAAAGAAGAAGATAAGAAGAAAAGAGGAGAAGAAGAAAATCAACAACATTAAGTATCTTTGAAACGGCAGTTTATTGTCAGTTTATTACTTTATTTTTGTTCTTCGTTGTTTATAACAAACTGTAAGCTATACTGAAAATGAATAATACATGTACGTACATGTACTCGTAAATATATGTACATATTAGCAAAGCTTAAAAAATAGAGAAAATAAGAATCCCTAAAGAAACTCCAACACGGCAAAATTGAAAATAATGCAGGCTCGGTTTGATTGAGCCTGTTCATGGACCCAACTAACACTCACATGCGTTGAATCAAGATATTTACATCACTGACTAATGAAGAGATACTACATGTATTAAACTTCCAAGTATTTCACAATATTACCAGCCTTAACTGGTATTTACTTTCACTTCGAAATCGTTCGAAATTTTTTCATGCAGTGAAAGGTATTCTCCTATCTTTCTAGATCAAACATTTGTTATATATAAATGAAGCAATTCACTTGTTGTTAGATATAGAAATAGACTGGTGAGTTGCTATAAATGATAAATGATGTTTAAAATTGTTTTATAAGATACATATCAGCAAAAAGAAGCAGATGGTGACGAAAGATAATACGTTAAATTTTTATCTTTTAAATTCATTATGACTGATTTCAGAAAATTTCAGTTCTTGAAATTCGTGAGGTTGAAATTGGTTAGATATCATTTTTCATTTTGACATTTAAATAAATATATGTTCTGAAAAGTATCGAAGTTTTGTTCTTAAAATTTTCAGTTTCATCAGCGCGTTAGTCATGAAAGACAAGTGTTTTGGGGTTATATATCATTTTACTTTTGACATTTGAAAAAATATACGTTCTTAATTATATATAAATACCGGGTGCTTGAGGTATTGTTTTATAATGCAAAGTTGTTTAGAAGCGGTTAGACTGAAATTACAGACTTTAATTTCAAATTTATTTTACAGCTTTTTCAGCGATTCCTGAGTACTAAGTTGATATACAATATCTAGAATTATTTCTGCTGCAGCTATCTTTTAAATTTTATATAAAATATAAATAATGGTACTTGTGTTCATTACATGCAATATAAATCACTTAATGAATAGGAACACGATATTATCACTACTGCTCTTATACTGATATATCATTAGAATAAAGTAGATGTTTTCAGTTTATAATGAAATGTTTGATATAAAATATATAAAATAGTTCAGGTCTGATTTCAATTAGATCTCAAGACAAAATTTAAATGTTTTTACCTGCTAAACATATCAAGATGGCGTTTTCATGTACTAGTTTTAATCATGTGAATTAATTTACTTCTTCTTTCATGTTGTTGATGGAAATTAAAACCTGATGAACAGTGGTTTCATTATTATCATAATTAAAATCGGAAATATGATAGTATGGAAAAATAAAATTATGTAAGCAGAGAATATACTGTATGTGGAAAGGAAAAGGAAGATCAAGTACGAGGGGTATGAATGCAACTGGGTCAATTTTCAGAAGTGCTTAACATATAGTGCCAAAATAATTATCTGAATCCTTAAAAATACCCACCACCATGTGATTTTAGTCTTTTCATCCAATTTTTAAATGCGTTTTCATAATCTTTTCGAGGAATATTGTTCAGACACTGGAAATAAGCCGAGTTTTTTTTTCATGTTACATATTTTCTTCCGACAAGTTATTTTTTAAGGGCCGGAAATAGGAAAAAGTCACAAAGGGCAAGATCAGGCGAATGCGGAGGGTGAGAGAGCTTGACAACATTTTCCTGTTTCAGATATCCTCGTACAATTGCCGCGCTTTGTGTGACGAAGCATTGTCATGCAACAACCTGACACTATGGAGACCAGTTGCTGGTCGACGGTTTTTGAAATATTTCTTTAATTTATGAAGTACCTTGCCTTTGAAAAACTTGGCATTTACAGATTTACCGTTTGGTACGGCAATTTGAATTTATTCAAGATATGTATATCTTGTCTACAGGTTCTCCGAAGGGGACTTATTATTTTCGCTACCTACGATTATCCGTCTTTCCGTCAGTCTATCTGTTCGAAAAGTACTTGTTAACATGAAACTTTATAAATGACAAGGCAAAATGGAGATTGGGCACATTATTTCATTTTGTTCCTAGTTTGAGAAATGTCTTTACCATTAAGATAATTGAAAAATGCATATCCATGCATAAATAGGGGAACCATTTTCTCAGAATAGAGAAGTCGTAATAAGCTGTGTTTATTCAATTTGTGTAACCATATTTTATAAAGATTGCTTAGAGAACTGGAATAATCATAATACATTTATTTTAGTGCGAAAAGAGTAAATAATCTGAAACAATAGATAACCATTACTGGAGAAATGATTTTATTGCGGAAGTCAAACATGCCACATGTGTATGTGTGTTTTGCTTTTAAGCAGTATCACAAAGTTCATGCTTGACATTTGGTATTGTCTGTATCCCTGTAACACATACAGTGGCACTCTTTATTAACATTTACACATGAAAACATGACAAGGCGAATATATAGTTGAAATTTTGCTGAATGACAGCATTACTTATGTATTTAAAGGTTTCTTTCAAAATATTTTCCGTTGCAATGTTGAAGATTTTCTAGCTTAAAGTAGGATACTGATAGTGAAAATATATTTTAACAATTTACACATAAAAAGTTTCTGTTTAAGTGTTCTACAATAAGATATAATTTTCATTTTCCTATTTGTTAATATGATTTAGATTCTGTAAACAAATATATGAGATTGAAATGTGATAGATATTTATTACTTATTATTGCAGTTATAATTTGTTTGATATATTTATTCACCATTTTATCGTTTATCTTTATATTTGTTGTTTTTATATTCAATAGAAAAGGATGTCAACACTATCATAACATTTCTCCTTTATTTATTCAATTATTTCTTTTTTTTCAATTGAAAAGTATGCATTGACGATATTATGCCCTTATCCTCATTTATTTCATTACTTTCCTTCTTTCACATCAGATCTTGAGAATCTAAAAACGTCATAATATGAATAAACGTTCTATTGGAATCTACGTGACTACAGGAATTGCATGTATAAAACGTTATGAATATCATTTTTCAGAATTATTAGATTCTATTTCTTTTTTAATGTTGTAATGAGAGTTTACTAAGAATATATCATATTTTTATTTGATTTGTTTTTATGACGTTGTAATAAAACTACTCTAATCATATAATCTTTTCAGTCAGTTTGTCTCAGACCGAATGATTTTAAGCAGCATTTCAAAGAAATTATTTTTTTCTTCGTAACAAATCAATTCCATTGCATGGTAGCATTAAGCGTTTTAATGAAATAAATATGGAATGCAGACAACAAATATTGACAATTGTATGATATACAATAGAAGTATACAAATCAAATCAAGATCATGCCATCTTTCAATTTCTTATGCATCACAGTAACTAATAATAGCATTGTATTGTATATTTATATCAGTTTGCACAATTTAATGACGTCAAAGAAATGAATATTTGATAAGAATAAGAGCGAAAATAATTGTGTAATTTATATGCACATTAATCATTTTGAAATAAAGCTAAGAATTTGTTAGGCAGACTTATGATATCATATTGATGTGAATATGATGAATTTTCGAACAAATAAAATAACTAATGCTTAAGCTACAGGATGCTAGCGCGCGATTTGTAGAAATGCCACGACATTAAATCAAACAATTGACAATTTTTGATGGAGCACAGAAAAACGTGCAATTTTTATTATCAAATTTTTCCGGGCAGGTAGTTTATCATAAATAATCAAAATTAAAGTCCCTTATATTTGTTGTCTGAATTTGTAATCGAAGGACTGTTGGTTTGATCCTCCGGCAAGACGAAATTCACCCATGAAAATTGACCTCAGACACTTAGTCTTATGGTCAGTTGACTCTTATCGCATATGCAGAGACCATGTGGGATTCGTAACAGGTCTCTTGCGGAGAAATTGGTCAGTTTTAGGTGGATTTTCCACCGAGATTCGAAAAATGTCATAATATAATCGGCGTTAAACCAGGTAAAAATGGAAAAAGCAAGAAAGAAAAAAGAATGAAAAACACACAAGAACAACAACAAACAGCAACATTATTTGTACATTTTTCTAGTTATAAAGGATCATTTCTTTTAGTTTTAATGTGTTAAGCAGATGCAACTTGTATTTGTAGCAAGTATACATGTACAATTCTGAATATCTTAACTAGTATAGACCAAATCTGTGACAGGTTATAACCATGTTGATAGGGTAAATATTATACTTAAAGTCATAACATTATAACGGTTAATATTATTGGATTAACCACTATGGGCTACGAGTGAGAGTATTTGTGAGGTATTTATCTATAACCATTTTATTGAATTTTACTTGGCAGTCGTTCATTTTTCACATTTTTGTGTTATTTAGCATGTACTCAAAGGTGTTTTACAAGTCAATTTAAAAACAGATGACTGCATGTTTTCGTATCATAAGAATCAATTAGATTACGCACCAGCAGCATGTTACATTTGAGACTTGTACAAACAACGTTAACGATAATTGAATAACACAAAGAATAACGTCTCTATAATATGACAAATTAAACAATTAAGACTTGTAACAATTAGAACAAAAATGTTTTTTCAACGGCAGCAAGATACAGTATTCTCAACCAAATAATTGATTGTGTTCAAGTACATGCACTTTTACCAGAGCGCTAATAATCTTACATATCCAGGTTTCAAGTATTTCAATAAATAATTTTATCTCGGCGCCACCTGGTATTAAACTTATTTCCGAACCCACGAGTCATGCTCTACACATAAATCACCGGACAATTGATACAGCAAGCCTATTGTTTCCATTGATAAATTACATTTTAGATACACATTTTGAATTCTAATTAATGCAGAATATAATAACGCTTAAATCTTTTACCTTTTTTCAAATTTTATTCATCTTCATAAAAAAGGCTATAAAGTGACATGGAGTTTTGTTAGAAAACAAAGTTGTTATTGTTTTGTTTTACTTAATGTTGAAATGCAACCCAATTTCCTTGAAATACATATTAAAGGGATATTCTGGCAAAATAATGACAAAAATATTAAAATGATCTTATGTACTCAAATCACGCTAAAATGACATTTCTTGAAGTTTCAGCATGAATTTCTGTTTAAATTCTAAATATTTTGTGTTTGAAGCGTAAATATATCTATATATGTTGAACAAAATTTAGACCCGAATAGAATCAGCAAATAATTTTAAGACAAGTCACATGACTTGAACAAACCCTTGAAGTTACAATAACAGATATTATGGATATTGTATGATTGAAACAAGTCTAAGTCATACATTTGACATGTTCTTTAACGTTTCCAGAGTTCACTTTGACAACTATTGTGAAATCCTAGCGCTCTAACCTGACCCACGCGGGTCGTTATATGGAGAAAAGTTTTGTTCCTTTGACTGTCTAATATATTCATTTTGAGGGCATTTACAGAATAATGACTGAAAAACTCAAAACTAAGAAATGAAAATTTTGCCTGTGTCTCCCTTTACCTTCTGAATGATATCGAAAGCCTTTTAATACTATATTTCACGTACTAATGTAACGAATAAATGTTGAAAATAAGAGATATTGTTGTTTTTTTATAGATTTTAAGGATATTGCTTATTTATTAAAGGCACAAATTGTCCAAGTCTTGAATGCATAACATACACATCTGAATTCAAATTGAATGTGATTTTTTGTTTGTAAAGTCAATTAAAATTTGAGGTTTACGTGATGAACAAATTAAGGTGACAACAGACACTTTCCGTGGTACTCACATAAATGTCATTTAGACCAAGTTATTTTAGTAATAATTGTAATTCATTTAATCTTTGTGCATTAAATGTCGTTGATCATCATAAAAAATAACATATTTGAAAAAAATGCTTTAAATTTGTAAATGATTGATTTTGAATAAAAATCCTAAAATTTTAAATCGTCATATCAAAGTCATTTTTTTATTTTTTTGTCATCAAACTTTTGGAAAATAACCATACTTATATTATCTGGGGAATGGTGTCTCAAATTTTTTATATCTTTTCTTAAAAAAATATTACGTAACGTCAAACATTTTACGCGACTTTTTTCACCATACATATTACGTAATTAAAGATAATTAAGTCGCTGATTGAGCAAACAAAAATCCCTGACACGGTTCCCTTCGTAAATGAATTTCCTTTCATGTGCTTTAAACCGCATGTGAATTGCTTGATTATTAAAAAAGTTATGCCGATTCAAAGTTAGTCCGACCCGCATCAAACGAAGTGTCATAAATCGGCTGTTCTCTCTCGGACCCCTACGTTTCACGCTAAATAATTGCATAATACACAAATATCGCACCAGAGAGGGTCACAAGTTGCGGTAACATATTCTAACAACATTTTATGACCCAGTGACATCTGACCAATTAAAAAGCTGCTGATTAATATCAGTATATAGCCGAAATTTCTTCAATTCTTAATTTACTGTCGGACTGGTATCTGTCGCACATGTCACGTGACTATCGGTAAAATTTGAGGCACTCAATGGGGGAAAATGGAACGCATTTGCGCACCGCTAGCGGGGTATTTAACTGTTTCCTTTTTGAAGTTTATTATTATTATCATCAGCATAATTATTGTATTATACCAGTGTCACTCTGCCTGTGTATTCGTGTATGAAATTCCGTTAAAATATAAAATACAAGAAAAGCATTGATGCAAAGCATCAAAGGGCGTCCAAACAGCAGGTGCAGATGAACTAGTAGATATATGATGACAAGATATTCTTATAAACTTTTCAATGGTTCATTGGGTTTTACCAGAATTGTATATCACTTTTGAATGAACGGACGAAAGACATTGTTCATTATTTATATCTTTGATCGGCATGCTAGAAATTAGAATATTACTTGTTATTTCTTTATGATCGTGGTTATTAATAGCAACGGATATACATGTATACAATCATTTATAATCCATATGTGTAACGCATGATCAACACCATACTTGTGTAATTGTCCCTTATTATGTTATTGCTATTAACGAGGACCCCCTCTTAAGGTATCTGTTCACACTAAGTAACAATATGACACTTGTTATATTACCATGTTGATCATGTTGAGCATAATTGTTTATTATACAATAAATGTAATTTCTATTTTAATAAAAAAAAATACAGATTTTATGAATATTGTTTTATTTTCTTTTTTTGTGTGTGTTTTATGCGCTATTTTAATACTGAGTTTTTACGTTTACTACTATTTTAAGAATTCAATTGTCATAATGATCGACGATTATAAGTCAAAACTTAACTGGAAAAAGTCAGTAAATCATGGTTAATCTTTCAATTTATAATATTGTTTATTCTTAAACCATATACATGTACATTTGTATTTTTCTTTATCATTTTTTAAATTATCAATCAATTGAATAATTCATAAAATCTGATTTGTAACTTTGAATAATTCCTCGGAATCTTTACTAAACACGAATAACAAATTATATAAAATGTTTTAAAGTTGATATTGTCATATTAATGCCATAAAAATGTACATTTTTTCTCAATTATTGTACATATTTATTGTTTTTATCTCATATAGATAAGATAATATGCGATTTGTGTTGTTGGTTTTTTTTTCGAATTGTATGTTTATGTATAATAATAATCAATCAATTCGAGAGTTGATCTGTGTTTATTAATTATTGTAACCAAACTAAGTGACAAACATTCATTTTGAAAAAAAGCTTATTTATCTGTAAAATATTTGTTCTGTTCTGTAACGATATCTACTCCAAAACCGGGAGAGACCGGACAATAAACGTGTGGTACTATTCGCCGGTCATTAGTAAATCCCGGAAGAGACCGGGAATTACCTAGGAGTACATCCCTCTATAAATAGATTTTCGGAATATTAAGGTCATCAACTCATCATTCTATTAACAGCTTTCGGAATAACATACCATAATAACCCACTGTGTACTACAAAATGATAAGCAAAAATACCCCGAAGAGCGCGATTTATTGACGGAAAAGGTTATTTCATTTGAAAATGTTTGCATTGCGAAATTCTCCAGTTCGCAATTCATTGTACATATCGCGACTCATTAACAATCAAGCACCCTCATACCGATCGGAATGATCGGCTTTTATTATTGGCAACTATAAAAGGCTCGAGAAGTTGCTGTCGCCCTTTCACAAAATCTCATTTCATTCCAATAGGCGCCGCGCTTCGGCGCGGACGCCAAAAATAACAAAAAACTGAGCTTCTGACAGTCTTTTCAAGTCCATGGTAGATGTACAAATAAAAACGGGATAGTATATATTTTCCACCAAATTGATAATGCTTCACATATTTTAATAGAAATAAAAGGTATTACTCGATCATTATGATCTGGCCTTCTTGACTTCTATTATCATGAATATCATCTAGGCACGGCATAGAGATCCAGTTTCTACCGGGATAGACAATAAATTTCATACTTTGCCCAGATTTATTAGTGCTGTGTCGGATTTACTGGCGAACAATTTATTTTCACTGAGAATATATTTTAATATCTTTTTTTATTCATAGAGAAATAATCATCCTTAGACAATCTAAAATGGTTTAGAAATTTGTCAGGGACTCCTTACCAAAAGTCCTATAAGCGTTCACATTAAAAATGTCGTCTGTTGTTGTTTTACTTGACATTGTTAGAAAACGAGGTTGAATGTAAAGTAAGCCCTTGAATCCGTACAAAAGTCTATCAACTCAATGTAATATATTTCAGATTAACGGGACAGACAAATTATTTTCACACATTATTGATATTTGAGCAAATACATTTTTAATCAACCCCGTGGTCGTCCGATTTGCCGCTATGCTTAATTATTTATGTTTCATACATTATGTTACGTACATTGGCCGACAATTTCTTAATTTATAAAAAAGGCTAAATGTTGAGATATTCATAAAAGATGTACGGTAGATGAACGATACATGTATTACGACACGATTTATATAAATCCGTGATTACGAGAAGTATGGACCAGTATGGACCTGTAATTCACGGATATATGGAACTACCGATTTCCCTCACTGATGCCTCAACAGGGGGCGGAGCGTTATCGATAATCGACAGGTTACGCGAATAGCGGATACAAATAGTATAGGTACCGTTTTAAATCGTTTAAAAACACATTTTTTGACTAACTGCTTCCAAAATTAAATCACGAATGTGTTCAGAAAATGTTGATAAATCTACTTAGCAAAAAATCTCATTTTAGGTATTTTCAGTGATATTTGACTCCGTTGTCGCCTTAAATGTTTAAAAATTAATTAAAACCACAAATATATTGATATATGACACATACATACGACTATTGACATAGGTTCTGATCTTTGGTGAATTTCACATAGAAGCAAATACTGGAAACAGCAAGAAAAAAACGGTATGAAGCATTTCATAAAAAATACTTAATATATTTGAATATTACCAACGGTTTAACACAAACAATTACAAAAACGACTGAGTTATGTTGTAAATTTACAAAACATTTTACGAAATTTGTAATAATATAATAGTCGCATTGATGAGATATCAACATAACTCTTTTCTGGAAAAAAAGTTTTGTTCGGCTGCATGTGAGCTCTTTTTATTTTCTATTAAAACATGGATTGTTCGAAATAATCATTGTTCTCTATTCTGACATGAAACTTCAAAGAATAGAAATTATACATGATCCTCACGAACATAAATTAATCAATATGCAAAATATACTTTGATTAACTTTGCACTCGTTTTAAACTTATATAAAAATGTATATATCGAGAAAATTATTCATTATTTTAAGAAAACTATATTTAAAACATACTTATACACATTCAAAACGGGTCATCCTTCTGAATAACTTAATACAATTTAAAACAATTAATGTTTTACATTCAAATGAAACTGATCTTCTATTTCCAAGATGATTAAACCGCCAAACACATTAATCAAGTGATTGAAGCTGTACACCTATCCTAAAACATTCATTTTTACAGATGAGTCTGTGGTGAGAAATATTGTTATTGATACCGCCATGGGCGTATACTCTTTTTCATTTTTTTAATATGAACATGTGTTTACGCAGTTAAGGCTCGCACTTGCATTTTGATTTCAAGAGAATCAACATAAATGTTTGATCACGGCCTTTATTGTATATTATATTTCTTTTACTCATTAAAATACTTTTTACAAACATGTTCTCAAATTCTTTATTTATTGCAACCGTTATTAAATTACAATTGTAATTCCAATGTTAATGATAATGTTTATTTAAGACATTATTGTTGTATAACAATTTTGCGTTCATTCAATCAAATTTCACATGTCAAGGACATGCGATAATTCCTTTGTGACTTTCGTGTACGGATAAGTGGAAGTTATTAGATTTTAAATGACAATTAATTGCTAGGCTATTAAAATATGCTAGACAAATTAATCCGTTGGTAATGAAATATTTCCGCTTATTCAATGCCGTAAGCAAGCAATAAAAGTCAACATTTCATACGATACTCTACATTTAAGTTTTCATTCTTAACTATAATCTATAATAATTCTTATGAGACTTTGAATGTCAGAAGCTCGTTGGCAATAACAACTTCTATGACAAGTATTATTTTTTCCACCCGACTGCTTGAATTTTATTGGTTTACAATTGCTTTGTAAATATTTTTTACCAGCAACGTGGCGACCAAAACACCACTAATTAAAGTTTAATTAACAATAATTAAAACCATTGACATGATTGAGTTCTTCGTGCTAGAGCAAAACAATTCATTTTTCAAGGGTTTTGTATGAAATTGAGGAAAATATGAAGAAAACGTACACAAAATCAAAACAACTACTATCACCACCATTCATTTAGCATTTAAGCATAATAATGCTTTCAGTTTCAGAAGGCAACAATTGACTAGAAGCTGAAACGACGTCTTCTATGCTTGAATTAAACACCGCACCAAATCTTGACCACACTACATTGACCTCACACAATACTGAATAGACGTAGATCTAAGATCTTGTAAATCTGTAGACTTAATTAGGTAATTATTGTATTTATTTAAATATATTTTTAACATTGCTGATTATTTATAGCAATAATACAAGAAGGTTTGACAGGAAAATTTATATGGTAACTGAATGGGTTCATCACGCACGTGTATTTGTATTTTATAGCAAAATTGCCGAAATACCCATCGTTTTTTACAGTAAGTAAATAGTACAGTTGGAGTATAATATAAGTAAGCTGAAGGTGAATTCTGCTTAAGCCGGTGCTAGGGGGCGTAGACGGTAGTTTGCACTTGACAGTACCGTCCATGAACAGGCTCAATCAAACCGAGCCTGCAACATTTTCAATTTTGCCGCGTTGGGCTTTCTTTAGGGATTCTTATTTCACTCTATTTTACAGTAATACATGATGATCGGATAAAGTATAATACTATTTAACACAACATAGCTGTCTAAAAATAGACAATTATCTATCAATTTGTTAATGAGGTATTATCTACTTTGTTACTTTATAGAAATAAGAAAATCCACTGTCTGCAAAATCTCCCAAATCGGAGCAAAACAACAAAAGTTGATTTAAGATCTTAATACAAACTCTTGAAATCACTAATGTATTGAACATTGTAAGATGTGTCTTAATTCAAGTCTCGGGTAACCTGTTTGAAAAGGACATTGTGCGAAACAAGAAACAAAGTTATCATAATTATTTAACTAGTTAATTCATACTTGTTTTATTAAGACACTGACGTTTCCTAGAATAGATAATAACAGCTCTTTTGTTTTCCGTATTCAACATATTTTAGCACTTTGATTTTGTGCAGTTTTGTATTTTTACAACAATATGTCCTTTAATTCGATACAATTGATATACACAGATTCATTCTTAGTAAATTTACAAGAAAAATACTTGTTGTGGTAGAAAAACTAAGATACACTTGCTATGTTACACTTGTTGAGTTTTAAACAGGACAATGTACTTCGATCAGTTTTAACTTTCATCATATAAGAAAATTATGTTGCTTGTATAAATTTGTACATGTACATGAAAAAATTGACTAGGGCAGTGATAATGTTTGCGAGAAAAATCAAGTCAGGCAAGAAGATATATGATGCGTTTGTCGCATATTGCATATTTCATATCACAGCACGGACGGGGTTTAATTATAAATGACTCAAAAAGGATATCATAGGAAAACTTCAATGACAGCACAATCAATTTTGAGATATAAAAGTGGGGGAGGGAGTTGGGTTTACATAATTATTCGCGACTCTTTTGATGATAGTCACCTGGCCTCTTCCACATGTCAACATTTATACTATCCAACAGAACAATGTCGTCACGAGAATCTACCCGTTAATGCATGTTGCCTCCTCTGTTAATTTATATCTGAGTGTGCAGTTTTAATGCAGGAAACATTGTTTTACAGAAACAACTCAAGATTATTCAGAGACGGTTATTTTCTATTTTGCTAGGTGAATTTCCACAATCAAGGAGTTAAAAAGCCTTCTTCTTCTATCATAAAATTTGTAAAAAAATAACCAATTCGTTTAATCCATCTAGTCAAGGCCGTTGAATAAATATTGGCCTTGTTTTTTGTTTATATTATGATGCTCCAAGCACGTCTATTATTTTCGTCTGTTAAGATAAATAAGGACACTAATTGAATAGTGCACAACATGTGTTACATCTAGGAAAAACAATATTTATAATAATGAATGCAAATAATTACAAAGGTTGTACGTGCAAAATGAGACACGAAGTCATAACGACAAGAAACGCACATGCGATGTAAGGTATATCAGAACAGAAGCAGGTGACGACAGAAGAATAAATGGGCTTGATCTAAAATGGTTTTATATAAATATGAAGTTTCTATTTTAGTCTTCTACAAAGAAAATAAAAATTTGTTATTTTGCTTTTTGTTTTCACCAACATCGTATGATTTAGATTCTGTTAAGAAATATATGAGATTGGAATATGAAATATATTTATTAGCCATTATTACATTTCAAATGTTGTTTGATATATTTGTTCACCATATAAATCGTTTATCTTTATATTTGCGGTTTATATATTCAGTAGAAAGGGATAAGTTAACACTTCCAATCGTAAAACATAAAACATTCCCCCATTTTTTAGATATTTAATGATTCTTTTCTCAATTGAAAAATAATGTGCAATAACATTGAAAAGAACACGTTGATGGTATAACGCCCTTGTGCACATACGTTCTTTAGGAATCCACGTGGCTACAGGAATTTCATTTTTCAAAATAATTGTGATATATTATAGTTTTTTTAATTATGTAGTAATGAGAGTTTACTAAGAATATATCATATATTATTTGATTTATTTTTATGATATTGTAATGAAAGTAAGCTAGTCATCAAATCTTTTCTGTTTTCAGTTTGTCTCAGACCGAATGATTTCATGCAGCATTTCAATTTATTTGCTAGCAGTAAGGGTTTTTATGGATTAAATTTGGAATGCAGACAAAAATTATTGACAATTGTATGATATACAATATAAGTATACAAACCAAGTTAAGATTATGCCATCTGTCAATTGTTTACACACCACAGTAATAAGTAGCATTGTATAGCATATTTATATCATCTTGCTAATTTTGATGACATCAAAGAAGTGAATATTTAATAAGAATAAGAGCGAAAATATTTGTCTAATTCATTTGCACATTAACTTTGCATGTCTGGTTAGAGACATAAAAATTGGTTTATTAATCTATTTGCAAATTAATCTATAATTATCACATTCTCATTTTGTACATACTTTTCTCAATATGTGTTTATTGAACAGCCGATCATGGCGATAGACATTGTGAATTTTTTTGCCAATAACAATTTTGAATCTTGAATCAATTTGAACTAAAGCTAAGAATTTTCTAGGCAGAATTAGGGTCTTTTTGATATGAGTATGATGAATTTTCGAACAAATAAAACAACTAATGCTTAAGCTAAAAATATATGGAAACAGGATGCTAGCGCGTAATTGTAGAAATTCTATGACAATAAATCAAACAATTGACACTTTTGATTTCACAGATTTCCGGGCAGGTAGTTTATCATAAATGATCAAATTTAAAAACCCTTTAATTTGTTGTCTGGATTTGAAATCGATGGACTGTTGGTTTGATCCTCCGGCAAAACGAAATTCACCCATGAAAATTTACCTCAGACACTTAGTCTTATGGTCATTGGACACTAATTGCATATGAAGAAACCATGTGGGATTCGTAGCCAGTCTCTTGCGGAGTACTTGTTCAGTTTTAGGAAGAACATCCACCGAGATTTGAAAATAGTCAGTATGTAATCGACGTTAAATCAGATAGACAAGCAAAAAGAAAGAAAGAAAACAATAAAAGAAACCACAACAACAACAACAAACAGCAATATTATTTGTACTTTGTTTCTAGTTAAAAAGGTTCATTTCTTTTAGTTTTAAAGTGTTAAGCAGGAAAACACTTGTATTTGTAGCAAGTATACATGTACAAAAATACATGCTTCTGTATATCTTTACTAGAATAGACCAAATTTGTGACAGGTGATAGCCGTGTTGAGAACGTAAATATCATAATTAAACAACAACAATATCTCTTCTATAGCCATGACCTTATGACCGGTTATTTTTATGTGATAAACGACTATGGGCTACGAGTAACAGTATTTGTGAAGGATTTCTGTATAAACATTCCATTGAATTTTACTTTGCATCCGTCAATTTTTCAGATTTTTCTTCCAATTATTTAGTATGTACAAATTTAATTTAAAAACAGCTGACTGCATGTTTTCGTATCATAATTTATCCAAACAACATCAATTAGATTAACAACAGCAACATGTTATATTTGCAAACGACGTTAACGAAAATTGAATAACAAAAAGGTAAATGTCTTTAAAATATGGCAAATTAAACAAATTAAGACATGTAATACAAGGAACAGTAATGTGTTCAAAGGCAGTAAGATACAGTATTCTCAACCAAAAAATTGATTATGTGCATGTACATGCACTTCTACCAGAGCGCTTATAATCTTACGTATCCAGTTGTCAAGTCTTTCAATAAATAGTTTTATCTCGGCGCCAACTGGTATTAAACTTATTTGCGAACCCATGAGTCATGTTTAACAAGTGAATCACCGGACAATTGTACAGCAAGTTTATTGTTTCCTTCGATAAATAACATTTTAGCTTCACATTCTAAAATCTAATTGATGCAGACTTAAATAACGCCTAAATCTTTCACCTTTGATCAAATTTTATTCGACTCCATAAAGAAGGCTACAAAGTGGCATGGAGTTTTGTTGTAACAAAGTGTAACATTATTAATTTTTATTATTTAATTGTTTTATTTTTATCTATTTTATTTATTCTTTTGTTTTACTTAAGTGTTAAAATGCCTTAAAACAAACTTCTGAATGATATTGAAATCATATTTTACGTACAACTGTAACGTATAAATATTGAAAATTACATGTGTTTAAATGTGTTTTTATAGATTTTTGGAGATATTGCATTTAATCAAATGTACATATTTTCCGAGTTTGAAAACAATTCATACATACTTGGAATAAAATTGAATGTCATTCTTTTGTTTGTCATACTGTTTAGGTTAATTAGGATTTACGTCATCATGAAAAAGCGTTGAATGCGTTGAATGAACAAATAAAATGAATAAAATAAAACCAGAAACGGATTTATATATGACTCAGGTTCCGACTATCTGCAGTGAATTATTCCATTATAATAGTAAACATTGAAGACAGCAGGAAAAATGGTATGAAGAATTTGTTTAAAAAATGTTAAAAAGACTCAATTGTTACTAATGTTAACGACGGCTCTACACAATGTCATAATCGCATTTGCATTTGCATTGGGATGAAATATCAACATATCAAAGATATATTAATTCAAATCTTAACCATTTATCAAAATTGTGGAATAATATAAAATAATCATTGTCCTCCATTCTCTCAGGAAATTTGAAAGAATAAAAACTATAGTATACACGATCCTTAAGTAAATTACTCAACATGTAAAATATACTTAGATATCTTTGCATTCGTTTTTATAAAAATATTAATATCGAAACAAGAATACATTACTTTAAAATAAAATATTTAAAACATAAGAAATATTCATTAACATTCAAAAATCATTCTGAACTATTTAACACAGTTCAATACAATTTATGTATTACCTTAATGCAAAACTGACCTTCTTCTATTTCCAGAAAGATTAAACCGCCAAACACATTAATCAAAGGACAACTTACCAAAAACATCCGCTATAAATTAATAAACATTAGAATAAGGCTACACGTGTACTATCAAAATAACGAGTTTAATTTATGCAAAATTGAAAATATCAATTATCGTTTTCTGCATATTTAATTGCAACATCTAACAAATTAATGTGTCATTTATGATATAATTTCTGATGACAAAATGGCAATGAGTATAGCCACAAATCATATAATACAATAAAAGGTTGGAATAAGGTTGTTTGTTGTTTAACCTTTACCACGCTTAATATCTTGAATGGACTTGTCCATCGTTCAATTTTGACAAAATCATTTGTCATTTTAGGAAGTATTTCAACTGAATAATCTGACAATGGCCTGCACAGGTTGCATGGTATACTTTGTTGTCGCCAACAGGATGATTTCTGTGAGTAGATTTTAGAGTGAAAGACAACAAAAGCACATAGAAAAAAATATAAAAATACCAAACAATCTCCTCAAAACTCCATACTTGATTTACATTTCAGAGATCATATTCAACAAATCTGTGTTTTTAATGTGTTTGTACATTAAATTGTAATACAATGCACTGTAATATTATCTCGGATTAATTTTACATTTTATCATATAAATATGTTGCTCTTCCGTTTCAATATGAATAACAAATTTAGATGGACATTTAAATGTCGTATATCACATTATAAAACAGTCTAAAATAAATGATAAAACTTAAGATACTAGATATATATTATTAAAACTAAAATTGTTTATGACTCAAGGAAGACCTTTTTTAAGTTAGAAAGAGACAATGCTCTAAAACGTATATCTACATAAGCTTGCTTGTTTTTCAATCCATTCCATTTCACTTAATTAACAGAAACTGTATTCGATTGCTAATAATTTGGCAAATTATCAACAATAAGTCTATTGAACTGAACTGTAAATTCGTTTACATGCCCGTGATTGTATTCAGCCAAAAATAGGTAGAATATCCAACGTAGGATTCCATAACGTAAATAAGCTACAACAGCTTTACTTTATTTTTAAATCGGGTGTTATCTAACCATTCAAAGTAGAAATGTTTGTAAAATTACATTAAACCTTTCAATTTTTCTATATTTTAAGAAAGAAGCGCATGTTTTGTACAACCTAGGAAACGTTGAGCTTTCTATACTTGGCTTACTGGGAATATACCTCTACTTTACTTATGTATATATGAAGGATTTTTATTTAAGATGTTGAATTTTATTATTATTATAACCTCTGCAAATAATTTTTGAACACACAAGTCCAATCTGCCCATTTATTGTCCAGGGCATATTCTGCAACCATTTCTAAATATAGTCTTCATATCAGGCTAAAGCACACAATCTACGGGTATATGTTAAGTATGTTATATTAAAATATCGACTAAAATGATATGTATACCGATTGAAAATTGTTTTTTCTGCAATAAAAAGATAATGTAGGTTTTCTACAGAACCAAAACGTAACGATTTTCTCCAAACCAATAAAGTTGTTACCGTTATGCAGTTAATCAAAACCTAAAAAAAATTGTTCACGTTTAGCAGTTATAAAAGTTTGACTAATGAAATAAAACGTCTAGCTATCAACGTTTCAGTAAAAAGTCATTTTAGATACATATCAAACAAGGAGAGTTGGATAAAAGATTTATTTTCTTTGATGTCAAACCCTGAATAATAAAGCTCAATATTTGTATACAATATTACCCTAATTAAATCACTTAATATCCATTTAAAAACCCGTAATTAATTTTAATTTTTAAATAAGTATCTAACTATGTATATAAATTTGCAAGGTTATATGCGACAGCAAAAGAAATGTGTACATCGCGGAATATAAGAAGCAGATTGTTTACTTCAAAATGTTACTGACCTTTTTTCAAATGTATTTCCAGTTAGATATATTCGCAAAACATTTATACCAATAGTATGAACCTGCACATATTTCTTCAAAACATTCACTTTACAATATAGAACATTAAAATAGCATCAAACGTAAGCTTTCTACATAACAACTCAACCATGCCGCGTTAAACATATTCACATTTCATAATATCAATTATCATTTTTGCATGTTTAAATTCATCAGCTTACAAATTGACATGTCGCTCATGATTTAATTTAAGATAATACAAATGATAGAGTATTCTAACCACACTAAAACAATTAAATATAGAACGCTATAAAACAAAATGAATTATCTATAAAGGTTTGCTTGCTATCAGAAAACTTTGACAATTATTCATAAACATCTACGGCTAAAGACGTTTAGAATTATCTTACTATGAAAACATTAACAAAGATTGTAATCCGGTATAATGTATAATGAATGTTATCACTGACATCCACAGAAAATAAAATCTTTTTCTGTAAAATCATTATTACAAAATATGGATGACATTGTATTTTATAACCAGAACCAAACATTTTGTACGTTCGTGTTCTACTTCGAAATCGTCCGAATTTTTTTCATGCAGTGAAAGGTATTTTCCGATTCGTCTAGATCAAACGTTTGTCATATATAAAAGAAGCAACTCACTTGTTGTGAGATACAGAAATAGACCAGTGAGTTTCTTTAAACGAAACATGAGGTTAAAAGTTGCTTTATGAGAAAATATCAGCCAAAAGAAGCAGATGGTGACGAAAGATAATACCTTTAAGTTATATTTTATTCGTAATATAACATTTCAATATGAATAATTTCAGAAAATAATAGGTCTTAAAATACGTGAGATTTAAATTGGTTAGATATCATTTTACATTTTAAAAGATATATGTTCTGAAACAAACTGTACTTAAATTCTCAAATGTTTCAGTTTCATGACCGCGAAATTCACGAAAGACAAATGTTTTTGGGTTATATATCATTTAACTCTTGAAATTTAAAGAACTAGATGTTTTGAAAAGTATTGAAGTTAACTTCTCAAATTGTTCAGTATTATGAGCGCGTAATTCATGAAAGACATGTTTTGGGGGGTTATATAGAATTTTACTTTTTGACATTTAAAAACATATATGCTCTGAAAAATATCTAAGTTTATTTGTCAGAATTTTTCGATTTTATGAGCGCCTAATTAATGAAATCCAAGTATTATGGACGCCAGCATTTTGAAAATGAAATTGGTCACGAAATTTCTGTAACATTTCTTAATTCTGCCGATAAAAGATATAAAAGAATGTAAGAAATCTCAAGCTAAAGATTGTTGTTTTTAGATTTTCTGGATAATGTTTAAAGAATTCGATTGACTTCGGGAGGTAAAGGGAAGGGCAAACGTCCATATGACTTGATCAACTGTTTAATTTGCAACACGTTTAAATTCCATGGTATATATATAAAATTGATGAAGATTCGTGCGAGATTCTTGAACAGATTACCAAGCTCTTAATTTTCAGTTGGATTATTTGACTTCTCCTTTCCATAGGCTTTGCCATCTTTCATATTAGTATTCATCTTTATCTTTTTACTGCATGGTTAACATGATTTGTTCTTATAGAAGTGAATATAGGAAAGATAACCCACTTTTATTAATAAAAGTTGCTTGTATTTAATGTAGACATGTGTTTAATACCCATTTAAATTCCCATGAAAACAAAAAAGTAAGAAAAAAGCCTCGACACTATAGTGTAGTATTTACTCATACGCTTAATTATATAGAAATACCGAATGCTCGAAGTATTTATTATTTTTTTCAGGTTATAATGCAATGTTGTTTAGAGATTTTACTTAAATTACAGACTTTAATTTAAAATTATTTCACGGCTTTTTTAACGATTCCTGAGTACTAATTTGATATACAATATCTAGAATTATTTTTGCTGCAGCTATCTTTTAATTCGTGATATATACAATATTTTCCACGTTGCCTTCCTTTCTTATGCTTATCATGTTAAAATTATAAAATACTAAAATCATAAAATAAAAATAATGGTACTTGTGTTCATTACATGCAATATAAAACACTTCATGAATAGGAACACGATATTATTGCTACTGCTCTTGATATATCATCTGAATAAATTAGATGTTTTCAGTTTATAATGAAAAGTTTGATACAAAATATTTCAGGTCTGATTTCAATTAGATCTCAAGACAATGTTTGAATGTTTTACCTGCTAAACATATCAAGATGGTGTCTTTATGTACTACTTTTAATCATGGGAATTAATTTTACATCTTGTTTCATGTTCTTGGTGAAAATTAAAACCTGATGAATAGGGCTTTCATTATTATTGTAATTAATATCGGAAATATGATAGTATGGAAAAATATAATTATGTAAGCGGAAAGAAAAAGAAAGATCAAGTAAATCCTACAATGTTTCGTTTTGCTATGTTTCGTTTATTGTAAAAACTCCATAATTAAAACTTTTCCCGCCCTACGTTTATCCGGCTTTTCGTCAGTTAATTTGTTCGATTAGTACTTTATCCTACGATAATTTAGAAACTTTTTGAACTTCTTTAATCAGACTTGAACAAATTAATAAGTAAGTAAGATCAAGTAAGAGGGGTGTTCAAATATGAATGCAACTGGGTTAATTGTCAGAAGTGCATAATAAACAGTGCCAAAATAATTATCTCAATCCTTCAAAATACTCACTACCAAGTGCTACACAAAGTTTTAATCTTTCAATCCAATTTTTAAATGCGTTTTCATTAATCTTTTCGATACTACTCAGACATTTGGAAATAGCCGAACCGAGATTTTTCGCGCCAGCATGATGTTTTTTAGCCTCGTAAATAAGAAAAAGTCCCAAGGGGCAAGATCAAATTGTCCGAGAACGATGAATCATTTGACTACCATTGAAAGAGTTTCTTTTTTATCTTCTTCCTTTACATTCTTTTATCAAAACTCTAGTAAACGCTTCACAAAACTCACTCTTAATATCGTTGAGTCGATAGTGTGTCTCCCCATAAGTTTTAATAATTTACTCTAACCTTTAATGATTTCTTTTCTCAACTGAAGAGTACGCGTTGACTGTATAACACCTTTGTGCGTATTTATTACATAGATTTACTTCTTAAAAATCCCGTGAATCTAAAAATGTCATACTATCAATAAAGTTGTGGTAATTCGTCTGTAAAGATAAACTTTTGAGTGTTTGCACATATTGATTTGGGTCATAGTAAGTAAAAATATTTCTCATGAAAACGTTCTATTGGAATCCAAGTGACTACAGGAATTGCATGTATAAAACGTTATGAATATCATATTTCAGAATTATTATATTCTATTTCCTTTTTAATGCTGTTGTAATGAGAATTTACTGTGAATATATCATATTTTTATTTGATTTGTTTTTATGACGTTGTAATAAAGTACTCTAATCATATCATCTTTTTCAGTTTGTCTCAGACCGAAAGATTTTAAGCAGAATTTCAAAGATTTTTTTTTCGTAATAATTTAATTCCATTGCATGCTAGCATAAAGGGTTTTCATGAATTAAATTTGGAATGCAGACACATTTTGATGACGTCAAAGAAGTGAATATCTAATAAATTTTTTAGTCTCATTTACTTTGCATGTTTGGTTAGAGACATAAAAAATTGGTTTATTAATTTATTTACAAATTATTTACAAGTTAATTTATAATTATCACATTCTCATTATGTACATACTTTTCTCAAAATGTGTTTATTGAACCGCCAATCATGGCGATTTTGATATGAATATGATGAAAAAATAAAATAACTCATGCTTCAGTTCAAAATATATGAAAACAGGATATTAGCGTGCAATTTGTAGAAATTACATGACAATAAATGAAACATTGACACTTTTGATGGAACACAGAAAACGTGCATCTTTTGATGATCACAGATTTCCGGGCAGGTAGTTTATCATAATTAACAAACAACGGGGGCCTTTTATTTGCTGTCCGGATTTGTAATCGAGGGACTGTTGGTTTGATCCTCCCGCAAGACGATATTCACCCATGAAAATTGACCTCAGACACTTAGTTTTATGGTCAGTTGACTCGCATATGCAGAAACCATGCAGAGACCATGTGGGATTCGTAACAGGTCTCTTGCAGAGGAATTTGTCAGTTTTAGGTGGATTTTCCACCGAAATTCGAAAAATGTCATAATATAATCATTGTTAAACCAGGTAGACATGGAAAAAGAAAGAAAGAACAATTAAAAAGAAAACCACCACCACAACAACAAACAGCAACATCATTTGTACTTTTGTTTCTAGTTATAAAGGTTCATTTTTTTTAGTTTTAAAGTGTAAAGCAGAAACAACTTGTATTTGTATCAAGTATACAATCATGTACAAACATAAATGTACATGGTACATCTTAACTAGTATAGACCAAATCTGTGACAGGTAATAGTCATGTTAATAACGTAAAAAATATACTTAAAAAAGACTAACAATGTTTCTCCTATAACCATGACCTTATAACGGTTATTTTATGAGATAAACAAATATGGGCTAAGAGTTAGAGTACTTGTGAGGGATTAATCTATAACTTTTTCATTGAATTTTACTTTGCATCCGTTCATTTTTCACATTTATTTTGCGCTACTTCGTATGCACTCATATGTGTTTTACAAAGTACATTTAAAACAGCTGACAGCATATTTTCGTATCATGTTTTTCTAAATAAAATCAATTAGAGTAAGGACTAGCAACATGTAACATTTGAGACTTGTGCAAACAACGTTCACGCTAATTGAATAACGAAAAGGTTATCGTCTCTATACTATGACAAATTAAACAAATTAAGACATGTAACAAAAGGAACAAAAGTGTTTTTCAACGGCAGCAAGATACATTATTCTCAACCAAACAATTGATTGTGTTCATGTACATGCACTTCTACCAGAACGCTAACAATCTTACATATCCAGTTTGCAAGTCTTTCAATAAATAGTTTTATCTCGGCGACACCTGGTATTAATCTTATTTGCGAACCCACGAGTCATGTTTAACACATGAATCACCGGGAAATTGTAACGGCAGGTTTTTTTTATTCCTTTGATAAATAACATTTTAGCTTCACATTTTAAATTATAATCAATGCAGAATTAAATAACGCTTAAATATTTCACCTTTAATCAATTTTAAAATTGTAACAGCAAGTTGATTGTTCCTTTGATAAATAACATTTTAGATTTACATTTTGAATCATAATTAATGCAGAATTAAATAACGCTTAAATTTTTCACCTTTATTCAATTTTTATTCGACTCCATAAAGAAGGCTATAAAGTGGCATGGAGTTTTGTTAGAAAACAAAGTGTAACATTATTAATTTTTATTGTTTTGTTTTACTTCGTTTAAGTATTCATGAAATAGTGTTGTACAAATTAAATGAATAAAATTAAAACCAGAAATGGATTTATATATGACTTAGGGTTTCGATTATCTGCAGTGAATTTTTCCATAAAAGCAAACATTGAAAACAGCAGGAAAAACTGTATAGAAAATTAAAAAAAATGTTAAAAAAGACTCAATAATTATGAATATTGACGACGGTTTTTACACACACAAAAAATACAATCAAATATAAAAAAAAGCCTGAGGTCTGTTGTAAATCTATATAATATATTACGTAAATTTGTAATAATATAACAGTTGCATTTTCTTTTGAAATGGGATGAAAAATCAACATACCCGGTATTAACCAATTATAAAATCATTTTCTGAAGAACAAAAGTTTTGTTCGGCTACATGTCAGCTCTTCTTCTATTGAAAACCTATCTTGTGTTATTTTAAATTTCTAAAACAACTAAAGTCCAAAATATATTTAATTAAATCTTAACCATATATGTCATTTTTTGGTTTGTATGAAATAACTTATTTTCAAAGAAATGAAACTATAATACATGGTTCTTACGTACATTAATACCTCAATATGCAAAATGTTCTTCGATAACTTCGGTTTAAACTAAAAGTTTTGTGAAAACAATAATCTATTACGTTAAACTTAAAAAAATATATTTAAACCATATTCATACATTCATAACAAAAATCCTTCTGAATGATTTAATACAGTTTAATACAATTTTTATGTTTAACCATAAAAAGACACAGATTTTCTATTTTCAGAAAGATTAAACCGCCAAACACATTAATCAAGTGAATGAAGCTGTACACCTGACCAAAAACATTCAGTGTATATATTTATATAACATATTTAGACAACCAAACGTGTGTTATCTAAATAACTAGCCGATTGTGTCGGGTTTAATGTATCCATATTTAGAAATATCAAATATCATTTTTTGCATACTTAATTTTTACGTCTGACAAATTAATGTGTCTTTATGATATAATTTTAGATGACAAAATGTAAATGACTATTTAAACCACAAATCATATAACCCAATAATAGGTTGGAGGAGACACACGTTATTTAAGTTGTTGTGTAACCTTTACCATGCTCAATATCTTGTATGGACTTGTTCATGTTTCAATTTTGACAAAGACATTTGTCATTGGTATAATCAGTTGCCGCCATAAGGATTATAGTCACTTTTGTGACTTCAAGAATACAAAGTCACATAGAACATATGTAGTGCACGAGTTAACTTCTTGTAAAAAACGAATCCTCAAAACCCTATTGTTATAAACGCTTCAGAGATCATATTGAACAAATCGGCGTTTTAAAGAGTTTTTACATTAAGGCAGTACAATTGACTGTGATATTATCTCGGATTATTTTTCCATTTTATCATATAAATAATGTTGCTCTTCCGTTTGAATAATTATGCATAACAAATTTAAATGGACATTTTAATGTCGTACCACATTTATAAAACAGTCTAAAATAAATGATAACACTTAAGATTCCATATACATATTATTAAAACTATAATTGTTTTTGACCCAAGGAAGACCTTTATTAAGATGGAACGAAGCAATGCTCTAAAACGTAAATCTACATAACTTTGCTTGTTTTTCAGTCCATTTATATTTGTGCATTTAATTAACAGAAACTATATTCGATTGGAAATAATACGGCAAATTATTAACAATTTATATTTAGTCTTTTGAACTGAACTGAATTTGTTTACATGTCCTTGATTGTATTAAGCAACAATAGGTAAAATAACCAACCTAGGATTTCATAACGTAAATAAGCTATAACAGCTAAATCTGGTTTCATCTAGCCATACAAAGTAGTATACGTTAAAACATCCAATTTTTCAATAATTTAAAAAAGAAGCGAATGCTTTGTATAACCCAGAAAACGTTGAGTTTTATAATTGGCTAACTTGGAATACACCTCTAGTTTACTTATGTATAAATGAATGATTTTTGTTTAAGATGTAGAATTTTATAATTATTACAATACCTCTGCAAATAGATTTTGAACACACAAGTCTGAACTGCTCATTTATTGTCCAAGGTATATACTGCAGCCATTTCTTAATGAATTATTCATATCAGGCTAAAGCATTAAATTTATGGTATGTGTTAAGCACGTAATATGAATATTTCATATCGACTAAAATGATATGTGTATACCGATTTAAATTATGTTTTCTGCAAGAAAAATATATTGTAGGTTTACTTCAGAACCAAAACGTTACGATTTGCCCCAATCCAATAAAATATTTACCGTTATGCAGTTACAAAAGTTAACAAATTAGTTCATGTTAAGCAGTTATAAAAATTACGATGGTTATACAAGATGGTATAATGTTATAATATATTGATATGCTGAATGTGATGTGTAGAGCAAAAACAAATACCATGGCATTTTCAATCAGGAGTCAGCTATTTTACTAGAATGTTGACTATTGTAATTAAAACGTCTAGCTGACAGCGTTTCAGTTGGAAGCCTCAATATGCGATTTTAAGATAAATATATTAAAAAAGGAGAGTGGGATAAAATATTAATTTTCTTTCATGTCAAACCCTGAATAATAAAGCTCAATATTTGTATACAATATTACCCTAATTAAATAACTGAATATCCATTAAAAACGTAATTAATTTCAATTTTATATACTAGGTATTTAACTATATATATAAATTTGCAAGGTATATATGCGACAGCAAAAAATGTGTACATCGAAATATAAGAAAAAGACTGTTTTCTTCAAAGTGTCACTGACCTTTTTTCCAAATTAATTTCCAGTACGATATATTGGCAAAACACTTATATCAATAGTATGAATCTGCACATATGTTTTCAAAACATTCACTTTACAATATATAACATTGAAATGACTTCAAACATGAGTTTTCTACATAACAAGTCAACCATGCCGCGTTTAAATTTTCACATTTCATAATAACAATTATCACTTCTTGCATGTTTAAATTCATCAGCTGACAAATTAACCTGTCGCTCATGATTCAATTTTAGATAATACAAATGATTGTTGTATTCAAACCACAACGTCTATAACACTTATTTACGTACATGCATAGAGAGCGCTATAAAGCAATATGAATTATGTTTTTTTTTTTTAATTTTGCTTGCTATCAGAAAACTTTGACAACTATTCATAATCATCTACGGCTAATGACGTTTAGAAGTATCCTGCTACGTCATTTTAGATGAAAACATTAAACAAATGTGTAATCTTTGTATATTGTATAATGAATGTTTGTTACTGACATCCAAGTATAGGTAAAAGTTTATAAAATTAAATAAGTCAGGCGCTGCGTAGCCGCACGACTGATCTTATTTTTGTTTATATTTACCAATACAATTTTCACTAGCTTAGTGTTTTAAATTATTTTTTATAAAAAGTCGATTTACTAGACTGATTAACAGTTACGATTTATTTAAAATACTGGGAAAAAAATCCAATCAATAAATGAAAATAAAGTCTTGTTTTTGTGAAATTATTATTTAAAAAAATGACTGACAGTAACTGGTAGTGTAGTTTATAGCCAGAACCAAATTAATGTCGATAGGTATACAATTTTTACGTTCGTTTTCCACAGACATAATAATAAATATATATTTATATATATATATATTTATAATGTACTATATACTTTTATATCTATAAATACTTGATATAGGTGAGGGATATCTTTAAATGAACCTAGTCAACTTCTCCTGATGATTAAATCACTGACTGTTGAAGAGATACTATTCAACAGTCAAATATTTCATGATATTACTAGCTTTAATTGTATTTACTTTCACTTTGACATTTTTCGATTTTTTTCATACAGTGAAAAGTATTCTTTTATTTTTTTCTAGATCAAACATTTGTTATATTCACTTGTTGTGAGATAAAGAAATAGACTGGTGAGTTGCTTTAAATGATAAATGAGGTTTTATTTTTTATGAGAAAGATATCAGCGAAAAGAAGCAGAACGTGACGAAAGATAATATACCTTGAAAGTTACATTTTATTCGTTATATTATTTTTCATTATGAATAATAAAAATTTAAGTTTTTAAAACACATGAGGTTTAAATTGGTTAGATATCATTTTTCTTTTTGACATTTAAAAAATAAATATGTCCTGAAAAACATCGAAGTTATGTTCTCAAATTTTTCAGTTTCATGAGCGCGTTATTCATGAAAGACAAGTGTTTTTGGGTTATATCATTTTATTTATTGACATTTAAAAGAATATATGTTCTGAAAAGTATCGAAGTTAACTTCTCAAATGTGTTAGTTTTATGAGCGCGTAATTGACAAGTGTTATGGACGCCATCATTTTAAAATAGAATTAATCACGTTTTATTCTGTAACATTTACTTTTTAACTCATGCGATAAAGGATATAAAAATAAAGGAAATCTCGAGTAAAAAGTTGTCGTTTATAAATTTTCTCTCCGAAACAACGTTACTAGAATTCGATTATAGATGTAGTCAGTATCACCCAGTCATTTCGGGAGGTAAAAAAGGCAAACGTCCATTTGACTACATCAAATGTAAAAACTGCGACATGTTTAAATTGTATGGTTTATGGAGAAAATTGTTTTGTGATTGTGCGAGATTCTTGATCAGTTTATCCAGCTCTTAATTTTCAGTTTTATTATCTGACTTCTCCTTTCCATGGGCTTTGCCTACTTTCATATTAGTTTTCAATGTATCTTTACTGCATGGTTGACATATTTGTTCTTATGCAGGTAAATGAAGTAAAGATATTCCACTTTTATTTATAAAACTTGCTTCCATTAAATGTAAGAATGTGTTTAAATACCCATTTGATTTCCTTTAAAAAGAAATAAGACAGAAAATTGCTTCGTCACAATAGAAGAGTACTTACTCATAGGCTTTATAATATCGAAATACAGGATGATTGAGGTACTTTTTTATTCTTTAAGGTTCTCATGCAATGCTGTTTGGAAATGATTAGACTAGAATTACAGACTTGCAACATTTTCAATTTTGCCGTGTTAGGCTTTCTTTAGGGATTCTGTATTTATCTATTTTATGATCACATCCGTGTTATTTGTGCCGTGTGGCGGCTGTAAAAAGTCTCCCCGTACATTTAATCAATGATGTTATATTTTCGATCCTTGAAGATCGTTCAGCACGACATTGTTGTTGTGCTTGTGGTATTTTTAGTTTCAACTTTTCGGCATTTTCTAGTTGGGTGGTTCCAATATTCCTACTTGAATAATGTTGAATCACCCTTAGGATATGTTGCCTGCTTTTTAAATTTGTCTTTTGACGTCTTATCTGTGATACGCAGGCTTCATAACCTCTGATCCCCTTTCAAAATTCCATTTTATTTAGTTCCGCCCATTGTTTTCTCGTTTAGGGCACACGCTTTTTATTACTTGGGGACCATACGCCGCTTTTTATGGAATGGCACGGAAGTGTCACATTGAAGATTCCATGATAACCGCCGTATGAACACATCTGCGGATGTTTCAAAATTCAAAATTTTACTATTTCATGTTTAAATGTTGAATTCTGCTTAAGCCGGTGCTAGGGGGCGTGGACGGTAACTTGCACTTTCCAGTACCGTCCATGAACAGGCTCAATCAAACCGAGCCTGCAACATTTTCAAATTTGCCGTGTTGGGCTTTCTTTAGGGATTCTGTATTTATCTATTTTAATTTCGAATATATTTAACAGCTTTTTCAGCGGTTCCTGAGTACTAATTTGATATACAATATCAGGAATTTCTTCAGCTGCATGCAGCTATCTTTTAATTTGCGAAATATACAAAATTTCCTCACGTTGCCTTCCTTTCGTATGCTTATCATGTTAAAATCATAAAACATTAAACTCATAAAATATAAATAATGGTACGTGTTCATTTCATGCTATATAAAACACTATATGAATAAGAAACACGATATTATCTTTAATGCTCTTGGTATATCATCAGAATAAATAAGATGTTTTCAATTTATAATGAAATGTTTGATATCAAAATAGTTCAGGTCTGATTTCAATTAGATCTCAAGACAATATTTGAATGTTTTACCTGCTAAACATATCAAGATAGTGTATTTATGCACTAGTTTTAATCATGTGAATTAATTTACTTCTTGTTTCATGTTGTTGATGGAAATTAAAACCTGATGAATAGGGCTTTCATTATTATCATAGTTAAAATCGGAAATATGATAGTATAGAAAAATAAAATTATGTAAGCAGAGAATATACTGTATGTGGAAAGAAAAAGGAAGATCAAGTACAAGGGGTATTTAAATATGATTGCAACTGGGTCAATATTTTTAGAAGTGCTAAACATATAGAGCCAAAATAATTATCTGAGTCCTTCAAAATACTCACCACCATGTGATTTTAGTCTTTTCATCCAATTTTTAAATGCGTTTTCATAACCTTTTCGAGGAATACTGTTCAGACACTGAAAATAAGCCGAACCAAGTTTTTTTCACGTTATATATTTTCTTCCGACAAGTAATTTTTTAACCCTCGTAAATAGGAAAGAGTCACAAGGGACAAGATCAGGCGAATAAGGAGGGTGAGTGAGCTTGACAACATTTTCCTGTTTCAGGTATTCTCGTACAATGGCCACTTTGTTTGACGAAGCATTACCATGCAACAACCTGACACCATGGAGACCAGTTGCTGGTAGACGGTTTTTCAAATATTTCTTTTATTTATGAAGGACCTTGCCTTTGAAAAACTTGGTATTTCAAGATTTACCCTTTGTACGGCTAATTGAATTTATTAAAGATATGGATATCCAACGAACAGGTTCTCCGGAGGGGACTTATTATTTTCGCTACCTACATTTATTCGTTTTTCCTCCAGTCTGTTCGTTCGAAAAGTACTTGTTAACATGAAACCTAATACACGGGTAACAGGTAAAATGGAGATGGGGCGCATGTTTTCGTTTTGTTCCTATTTTGAGAAATGTTTTTAACATTAAGATAATTAGAAAATGCGTTATCCCTGTACAGAGAAGAGAAGTATTTTCTCAGAAAAGAGAAGTCGCAATAAGCTGTGTTAAGTCAGTGTGTGTAACCAGAGATCATAAAACTTTTTTTGCGTAGAAATTAAAATAATCTAAATTGATGTCTTTCATACTCATTTGTATTTTTTTCATTATTATAGTGTATTTCGAAAATCATAAAAAAGATGTGCACACTTTTTTTAAAAATACCTTAGTTAGAATTTACTTACATTCTCTTTATGAATTCACTTGATTGTTAGATCAGGATGGGCTCTTTATTGCATAGTGCTATCTTCATATTTATTCACTATTACTTTATTATGAATACAACAATTTAGGATCCTTGTCACACGCATAATTGTTTTTCAAAACCATTGGGTATGTCTATGTTTCTGCGAACAAGTATCTGCAGAAAGATGAGTAAAATAAGTACTAAAATCTCAGTGTTTGTGAGTAAGGTCAACCTTTCAAATATTTTCACACTCTCATGGTTGCCTCTTAAATGTATACACCTCTGATATAATAATGTACTAATCCTAAATTAAATATCCTATTCGTGGACAAATATTTGCTAATCTAAATAATGCAAGCCATCTCTTCTTTATAATCATTGACAAATCCTATATATTTACACACAAACAAATGCGGAAACAACTACATTCGTTCAATTTAATTTTCGTTTTACACATGAATAAAACCATGCAACTATGAATCTGAAATACTCGAACAGATATTCATCATTTTTTTTCTAAGAATCTATTTTTATCAGCAGGAAACAGAACACTTTGTTATTCTAAAAGTTTGTTCCTTTATATCCGTGTACATTTTTGTGAATATCAATTGCAAACTACCTTACATCAAAAACAAGGCACGGTCTCGAATATACAAAATGGGACGTCTTAAATATATACAAGATCGTCGGTCATTAGAGGTCTTTTATTTCTTTTGCTCGTCCGCTGTTAGAATACATTGATGCAGTACAGGATATCTGCACAAATTGCAAAAAAAAAGATGAATGAAGCTGAATTGTCAGTGGTTGCGCATAAGTTAGCTTTATCTCAAAATACCCGGTAGGTTGGGAAACTCTTGCTGAAAGGCTTCGTAAGCATAAATGAATCATCTACTATAAGACGGTAAATGGTATCTCCCCAATATACTTAAGTAATCTTACAAAGGCTGAATCTTCATAATTCCACAACCTCTTTGTATGCTAATTTTTTGATCACGTCTTTATAAAAGATGGAACACGTTTCCTAAATACAAGTTCACAAACCCAGTTTTAAACTTTGCTGAAGCAGGATAAATGTAAAGATATAACTGTAACAGGACATTTCAATTCTTTTACACTCGACTCCGATAAAATTGCAGCTCACTAAACCATCGTCATTTTCTCCATTGTTCCTTTGTCATCGTGGTGGAATTGAGACAACTTATCACCATTTCTATGAATGATCCAGATCTGATGACATAAGACAAAACCTGTTTAATACTATTTCAAATATGATATCTCCTACGTTACGTTCTTATTCGGAACGGAAATCTAATCAGATGAAGCAAATGAGCAATTATATCAAACTAAGTAAGAGGTTTGAAGCATAATCTTTGGAATACTATTGTCTTTTAACCCATCAAACCCGTTATATACAAAACCAGCCTTATTTATTTCTTTATAGTGTTCTTTGGGTTTGCTTAATAACAATTATATTTTTGTCATTTTTGGCTAATTGTTAAGAACCATATTGATATTATAATAACAGTTATAACATTAACTTCAGGATAATTGTCTTCATCACTTATTTAACCATACAATTATCCTGCAAATTGTTGCAATATTTTGGTTGTCATTCTATATTCAATTTGGAAAAGAACTTCATAAGCTTTGATATATTTTGTTCTTAACTATTACCACAGTGCACAAAAAGGAATCTATATATCATGTATGTTCTGGAATAATATATTATGTTTAAACTAACTGTAAATTTTCATTGAATGAATAGAGTAGGCATTTCAAAAACAAATACACATATATAATTTATATTTACATTGGAAACTAATTGTAATGCATTGACTAAATTTGACTTTATTAAGTTGATAAAAAGAAATAGAAAAACAATATTTACGATAAAAACATAATTGCTCAAATTAATGCTGAAATATTCACCTCAATACTATTAATTGAATTTATACAGTCAAGAAAACGGCTATTTCCTTTAACTTGTATGAAAGGTGTAGATTAGTGTAATGCATTTGACTAAATGTGACATACTAAATGTGACATACTAAGAAATATTTCTTTCATGTAAAGGAACGTAATTGCTCCATTATACGCTGCATTTTTCCTTATCACATTGCATTTATACTGCCAAAGGCTCATTTTACTAATTTGTGAGTGACTTTTTTTGGAATGACAGGATGTCGGCATGAAAGTCGAGTCATTACGTGCATTTTTATTGAGATGAGAGGAAACAGTTTAATAAGAATTCATATAGAATGACAGAACAGTTAAATCAATGACTGCAACTACGCGATAACCAAGGCACTGGTTTCAACATTATAAAATGGAAAAACATGTTTTGGCATTTGTCATTTTGATATGAAATGTTGATTGGTATTGAGCAAGAATATTCACTATAATTATGACAGCAGTAACATATAACATGATTTATATACAACATGTAACATGTAATAACGAAACAAATTTGCAATTACTTCACATATTGTCATTCATGTTATATCTTGGTTTGAGGGAAAGCAATTCAACAAAAAAGTGTATTGATCTCCAAATAAATCAATTAACAATAGCTTTTTATATATCACCAATGTCAAGTAGCTTTTATATATTTGACTCGCACGAACATGATGCTAGTGAATTTCCTCATACCTACCTAAAATTCAGGTTTTTACAGTCGTCTATCAGTATTAAAAGAAACCATTTTTTTTTTAATTTGACATGAAAAACATGCATGTAATATTACTATATTATAAAATTAGTCCCTTTTGTAACTATTTGTATATTTGTTACAATTCTAATAATAAAAAACAGAACTTGATATTTTTATCATCTTATGTAACTGACTAGAGTAGTGACACAAACATAACACAGTACAGTCATGTCACATAACTTGTAAGTCTTGTTTGTATTCAATGGAATTTCTTTCCTTACCAGGTAGGCATCAGTGAAAGCATTTCTTTAAATTAAATGTCTGGCCCTCTTTTTAGGCATAAATGAAAACATTTCTTTAAATTAAGTATCCGGCCCCTCTTTTTAATTATGGACAGTGCATAACATAAGTATAATTATGCAAATAATGGTTTGCAAAACATTCGGAAAAAATAATATATACAATAGTACTTAATCTGAATATAACATGACCTTTGCGTAGGTATAATTTGGTTAGGTATTTGCGCGAAGACTTCTCAACTGCTACAGTGCAGCAACATTTGTACTTGTTACATGTAATAGTTTACATCTGCTTCACGAATCGGTAGATGAAAACGAAATATTATAGATGAAATAATATATCACATGCTTCATAATATAACTCATGGAAGGTTCACAAAGAAATAAATGATACATTTTAGCTACCGCTTTTCATCTACCAAGGCAACTTATAATATTTATGCAGTTTATTTTAAAAGGTTCTCACCTTCAGTATATAATTTTGCATTTTCAAATATGACAAACTCATCTTTTAGATATACATGTACTGGAGTACAAATGTTAACTGAAAATGCTGAAGTATATAAATCACGAAACAGTAATGATGAGAAATTGAACAGGAGGTCACCAAATATTCTCGTACATAAAATTTACTGATAACAGAACAGAAAATAATTTTTATTTGTTTGATGTTTCCATAAAACCTCACCATATACAGCTTTATTTTTGAGTAGCAAAGTGCTTTTCAATACAAAACATCAATGAGAAGATGTGAAAAAGGATAAAGCTATCGATGATTTAATGTAAATTAAACTTACGACTTTTAACATTAGTCATTAATGAAATATAGATCAAATAAATACCTTCACGATATACAATAAATACATTGCACATTTCAAATTGGTTTCCCTTCCCTGTATACATAAACTGTGTTATTTCAAAATTTCTTAATAGTTTTTGCTAATGGAAACAAGTGCTTTAAGATCATACGTATAAATAATTATTTCAAATTGCGCAAAAAGTAAAATTATTGTAATTATTTAGATTTTTACAGCTGTTAAAAATAATCTATTGGAATTAAAATGAACAAGATATTACATCTAAGTTAATTTTGTTTTTCATTACATAATATGAATATTACAGTTAATTTAAGTTGAATTATTTCAAGAATTTCTAAAAGAACTGGAAAGGCACATGTAAACGTTCATGTTATTTCGTTACATTTTATTATTTATTCACATGTAAAGTCATAAAGTCAACCATTGTCTTTTATTCATGATATTTTGCTGCTATTCTTATTTATTTTATTTACTAGTTTTTAATGTGTAATTCATCTGTGATTAAAATGTAGATAGAGTTTTCAATTCAACATTTTGAAGTCTTATATACAGTATATATATATATATATATATATATATATATATATATATATATATATATATATATATATATATATATATATATATATATATATATATATATATAATCGCTCGAATTGAACATTACAAGCAATGTATAAACTAATGTACGTTTTGTTTGTTGTATGTAATATATATATAATCGCTCGAATTGAACATTACAAGCAATGTATAAACTAATGTACGTTTGTTTGTTGTTTGTAAATATTTAGTTGTCTTTTTAATGATAACCACATACACATGACCATTTTCTGAAGAACAAAAGTTTTGTTCGGCTACATGTCAGCTCTTCTTCTATTGAAAACCTATCTTGTGTTATTTTAAATTTCTAAAACAACTAAAGTCCAAAATATATTTAATTAAATCTTAACCATATATGTCATTTTTTGGTTTGTATGAAATAACTTGTTCTCAAAGAAATGAAACTATAATACATGGTCCTTACGTACATTAATATCTCAATATGCAAAATGTTCTTTGATAACTTCGGTTTAAACTTAAAGTTTTGTGAAAACAATAATCTATTACGTTAAACTTAAAAAATTATATTTAAACCATATTCATACATTCATAACAAAAAATCCTTCTGAATGATTTAATAACAGTTTAATACAATTTTATGTTTATCCATAAAAAGACACAGATTTTCTATTTTCAGAAAGATTAAACCGGCCAAACACATTAATCAAGTTAATGAAGCTGTACACCTGACCAAAAACATTCAGTGTATATATTTATATAACATATTTAGACAACCAAACGTGTGTTATCTAAATAACTAGCCGATTGTGTCGGGTTTAATGTATCCATATTTAGAAATATCAAATATCATTTTTTGCATACTTAATTTTTACGTCTGACAAATTAATGTGTCTTTATGATATAATTTTAGATGACAAGATGGAAATGACTATTTAAACCACAATCATATAACCCAATAATAGGCTGGAGGAGAACACGTTATTTAAGTTGTTGTGTAACCTTTACCATGGCTTAATATCTTGTATGGACTTGTTCATGTTTCAATTTTTGACAAAGACATTTGTCATTGGTATAATCAGTTGCCGCCATAAGGATTATAGTCACTTTTGTTTTTGACTTCAAGAATACAAAGTCACATAGAACATATGTAGTGCACGAGTTAACTTCTTTTAGTAAAAAAACGAATCCTCAAAACCCTATTGTTTATAAACGCTTCAGAGATCATATTGAACAAATCGGCGTTTTTAAGAGTTTTTTAACATTAAAAGGCAGTACAATTGACTGTGAATTATTCTCGGATTATTTTTTCCATTTTATCATATAAATAAAGTTGCTCTTCCCGTTTGAATAATTATGCATAACAAATTTAAATGGACATTTTTAATGTCGTACCACATTTATAAAACAGTCTAAAATAAATGATAACACTTAAGATTCCAGATTACATTTATTATTAAAACTATAAATTGTTTTTGACCCAAGGAAGACCTTTATTAAGATTGAACGAAGCAATGCTCTAAACGTAAATCTACATAACTTTGCTTTTTTTTTCATTCCATTTATATTTGTGATTTAATTAACAGAAACTTTATTCGATTGGAATAATAATACGGCAAATTATTAACAATTTATATTTTAGTCTTTTTGAACTGAACTGACTTTTTTAGCAATGTCATTGATTGTATTAAGCAACAATAGGTAAAATAACCAACCTAGGATTTCATAACGTAAATAAGCTATAACAGCTAAAATCTGGGTTTCATCTAGCCATACAAAGAGTATACGTTAAAAAGCATCGCAATTTTTTTTCAATAATTTTAAAAAAGAAGCGAATGCTTTTGTATAACCCAGAAAACGTTGAGTTTTATAATTTGGGCCTAACTTGAATACACCTCTAGTTTTACTTATGTATAAATGAATGATTTTTGTTTAAGATGTAGAATTTTATAATTATACAATACCTCTGCAAATAGATTTTGAACACACAAGTCTGAAACTGCTCATTTATTGTCCAAGGTATATACTGCAGCCATTTCCTAATTGAATTATTCATACCAGGCTAAAGCATATAAATTTATGGTAGGTGTTAAGCACGTAATATGAATTATTTCATATCGACTAAAATGATATGTGTATACCGATTTAAATTATGTTTTCTTGCAAGAAAAATATATTGTAGGTTTCTACTTTCAGAACCAAAACGTTACGAATTTGCCCCAATCCAGTAAAATATTTACCGTTATGGTTACAAAAGGTTAACAAATTAGTTCATGTTAAAGCCAGTTATAAAAAATTACGATGGTTATACAAGATGGTAAATGTTATAATATATTGATATGCTGAATGTGATGGTGTAGATCAAAAACAAAATACCATGGCATTTTTCAATCAGGAGTTCAGCTATTTTACTAGAATTATTTTGACTATTGTAATTAAAACGTCTAGCTTGACAGCGTTTCAGTTGGAAGCCTCAATATGCGATTTTAAGATAAATATATTAAAAAGGGAGAGTGGGATAAAATATTAATTAATTATTTTTCATTATGAATAATAAAAATTTAAGTTTTTAAAATACATGAGGTTTAAATTGGTTAGATATCATTTTTCTTTTTGACATTTAAAAAATAAATATGTCCTGAAAAACATCGAAGTTTATGTTTCTCAAATTTTTGCAGTTTCATGAGCGCGTTATTCAATGAAAAGACAAGTGTTTTGCGGTTTATATCATTTTATTTATTGACATTTAAAAAGAATATATGTTCTGAAAAGTATCGAAATTAAACTTCTCAAATGTGTTAGTTTTATGAGCGCGTAAATTGACAAGTGTTATGGAAGCGCATCATTTTAAAAAAGAATTAATCACGTTTATTTCATGTAACATTTACTTTTTAACTCATGCGATAAAGGATATAAAAATAAAGGAAATCTCGAGTAAAAAGTTGTCGTTTATAAATTTTCTCTCCGAAACAACGTTACTAGAATTCGATTATAGATGTAGTCAGTATCACCCAGTCATTTCGGGAGGTAAAAAAGGCAAACGTCCATTTGACTACTGTTTTGTGATTTGCGAGGTTCTTGATCAGTTTATCCAGCCCTTAATTTTCAGTTTTATTATTGCTTCGTCACAATAGAATAGTACTTACTCATAGGCTTCATAATATCGAAATACAGGATGATTGAGGTACTTTTTTTTATTCTTTAAGGTTCTCATGCAATGCTGTTTGGAAATAATTATACTAGAATTACAGACTTTAATTTCGAATTTATTTTACAGCTTTTTCAGCGGTTCCTGAGTACTAATTTGATATACAATATCAGGCATTTTTTCTGCTGCATGCAGCTATCTTTTAATTTGCGATATATACAAAATTTCCTCACGTTGCCTTCCTTTCGTATGCTTATCATGTTAAAATCATAAAACATTAAACTCATAAAATATAAATAATGGTACGTGTTCATTTTATGCTATATAAAACACTATATGAATAAGAAACACGATAATTAATCTTTAATGCTCTGGTATATCATCAGAATAAATAAGATGTTTTCAATTATAATGAAATGTTTGATATCAAAATAGTTCAGGTCTGATTTCAATTAGATCTCAAGACAATATTTGCATGTTTTACCTGCTAAAACATATCAACGATGGTGTATTTATGCACTAGTTTTTAATCATGTGATTAATTTTACTTCTTGTTTCATGTTGTTGATGGAAATTAAAACCTGATGAATAGGGCTTTCATATATTATCATAGTTAAAATCGGCAAATATGATAGTATAGAAAAATAAAATTTATGTAAGCAGAGAAATATACTTGTATGTGGAAAGAAAAAGGAAGATCAAGTACAAGGGTATTTAAATATGATGCAGACTGGGTCAATATTTTTAGAAGTGCTAAACATATAGAGCCAAAATAATTATCTGAAATCCTTCAAAATACTCACCACATGTGATTTTAGTCTTTTTCATCCAATTTTTAATGCGTTTTCATAACTTTTCGAGGAATACTGTTCAGACACTGGAAATAAGCCGAACCAAGTTTTTTTCACGTTATATATTTTCTTCCGACAAGTAATTTTTTAACCCTCGTAAATAGGAAAAAGTCACAAGGGACAAGATCAGGCGAAATAAGGAGGGTGAGTGAGCTTGACAAAAACATTTTCCTGTTTTAGGGTATTCTCGAAGCAATGGCCGCTTTGTTTGACGAAGCATTACCATGCAACAACGCTTGAAACCATGGAGACCAGTTTGCTGGTAGACGGTTTTTTTCAAAATATTTCTTTTATTTATGAAGGACCTTGCCTTTGAAAACTTGGTAATTTCAAGATTTACACCTTTGTACGGCTAATTGAATTTTATTAAAGATATGGATATCCAACGAACAGGTTCTCCGGAGGGGACTTATTATTTTCGCTACCTACATTTATTCGTTTTTCCGCCAGTCTGTTCGTTCGAAAAGTACTTGTTAACATAAAACCTAATACACGGATACAAGGCAAAATGGAGATTGGGCGCATTATTTCGTTTTGTTCCTATTTTGAGAAATCTTTTTACCATTAAGATAATTGGAAAATGCTTTATCCCTGTACAGAGAAGAGAACTATTTTCTCAGAAAAGAGAAGTCGTAATAAGCTGTGTTTAGTCAGTGTGTGTAACCAGAGTTCTATAAAGTTTGATCATAACACTTTTTTTTGCGTAGAAATTACAATAATCTAAATGATGTCTTTCATACTCATTTGTATTTTTTTTTCATTATTATAGTGTATTTCGAAAATCATAAAAAAGATGTGCACACTTTTTGTAAAAATACCTTAGTTAGAATTTACTTACATTCTCTTTATGAATTCACTTGATTGTTAGATCAGGATGGGCTCTTTATTGCATATTGCTATTCTTCATATTATTCACTATTTACTTATTATGAATACAACAATTTAGGATCCTTTTCACAACGCAATAATTGTTTTTCAAACTCATTGAGTATGTCTTATGTTTCTGCGAACAAGTATCTGCAGAAGATGAAAGTAAAATAAAGTACTAAAATCTGCATTGTTTGTGAGTAAGGTCAACCTTTCAAATATTTTTCACACTCTCAAGTGGTTGCCTCTTAAATGTATACCACTCTGATACAACAATGTAATAATCCCTAAAATTAATTATCATATTCTTGACAAATATTTTCTTATCTAAATAATGCAAGCCATCTCTTCTTTATACATGCAATTGACAAATCATTATATATTTACACACAAACAATACGTGAAACAACTACATTCGTTCAATGTCAATTTCGTTTTACACAATGAAATAAAGACCAATGCAACTTGTGGAATGCTGAAATACTCCGAACAGATATTCATCATTGTTTTCTAAGAATCTATTTTTATCAAGCAGGAAACAGAACACTTTGCTATTGCTAAAGTTTGTTTCTTTATCTCCTTGTACAATTTTTGTGAAAATATCAAATTGCAAACTACCTTACATAAAAAACAAAGGCATTGTCTCGAATATACAAAATGGGAACGTCCTTAAATTATATACAAGATCGTTCGGTACATTAGAGGTCTTTTATTTTCTTTTGGCTCGCCGCTGATGGCATAACAGGATTAATCTGCACAAATTGCAAAAAGATGAATGAAGCTGAATTGGTCAGTGGTTTCGCAAATTAGCTTTATCTCGAAACATACCCGGTATGTTGGAAAACTCTTGCTGAAAGGCTTCGTAAGCATAAATGAATCATCTACTATAAGACAGGTAATATGGTATCTCCCCAATATACTTAAAGTAATCTTACAAGGCTGAATCTTCATAATTCCACAAGCCTCTTTGTATGCTAATTTTTTGAATCACGTCTTTATGAAAAGATGGAACACATTTCCTAAAATAAAATTCACAACCCAGTTTTAAACCTTTCTAAGCAGGATAAATGTAAAGATATAACTGTAAACAGGACATTTCAAATTCTTTTAGCACTCGACTCCCGATAAAATTGCAGCTCACTAAACATCGTCATTTGTTCCATTGTTCCTTTGTCATTGTGGTGGAATTGAGACAACTTATCACGCATTTCTATGAATGTTCCAGATCTGATGAACATAAGACAAAACGTGTTAATACTATTTCAAATATGATATCTCCTACGTTACGTTCTTATTCGGAACGGAAATCTAATCAAATGAAGCAAATGAGCAAATTATATCAAACAAAGTAAGAGGTTTGAAGCATAATCTTTGGAATACTATTGTCTTTTTAAACCCATCAAACCCGTTATATACAAAACCAGCCTTATTTATTTCTTTATAGTGTTTGTTTGGGTTTGCTTATATAACAATATATTTTTGTCATTTTTTGGCTAATTGTTAAGAACCAATATTGATATTATAATAACAGTTATAACATGAACTTCAGGATAATTGTCTTCATCACTTATTTAACCATACAATTATCCTGCAAATTGTTGCAATATTTTGGTTGTCATTCTATATTCAATTTGGAAAAGAACTTCATAAGCTTTGATATATTTTGTTCTTATCTATTACCACAGTGCACAAAAAGGAATCTGTATATCATGTATTGTGTATGTTCTGGAATAATATATGTTTAACCTAACTGTAAATTTTCATTGAATGAATAGAGTTGGCATTTCAAAAACAAATACACATATATAATTTGGGAAACTAATTGTAATGCATTTGACTACATTTGACTTTATTAAGTTGATACAAAGAAATAGAAAAACGTAATTGCTTAAATTAATGCTGAAATATTCATCTCAATACTATTAATTGAATTTATACAGTCAAGAAAACGGCTATTTCCTTTAACTTGTATGAAAAGTGTAGATTAGTGTAATGCATTTGACTAAATATGACATACTAAATGTGACATACTAAGAAATATTTCTTTCAACTAGAGGAACGTAATTGCTCCATTATACGCTGCATTTTTCCTTATCATATTGCATTTATACTGCCAAAGGCTCATTTTACTAATTTGTGAGTGACTTTTTTTGGAATGACAGGATGTCGGCATGAAAGTCGAATCATTACGTGCATTTTTATTGAGATGAAAGAAAACAGTTTAATAAGAAGTCGTATAAAATGACAGAGCAGTTGAATCAATGACTGCAACTAAGCGATAACCAAGGCACTGGTTATAACATTATGAAATGGAAAAGCATGTTTTGGCATTTGTTATTTAGATATGAAATGTTGATAGGTATTGAGCAAGAATATTCACTATAATTATGACAGCAGTAACATAACATCATTTATATACAACATGTTATAACACATTTGCAGTTACTTCACATATTGCCATTTATGTTTACTTATATCTTGGTTTGAGAGAAAGCCAAGAAACAACGATGTGACGGCAATTCAGATTTCATATCAATATGAAAATGTCTTGTATGAATTATCTTAATATTATTTCGACACCAGTAACTGTAAGTAAGTTCTTTAAAAGATAAACGGAAACTTTGTATTTTTCATAACAAAAATATAGCAAAGAAACCTTATTACATGTAATAGATAAAACATCAGTGTAATGTCAATCGTTGTTTTGTTATATATATCAAAATTAAAGTTTATTGAATTGCGAAGCATTAATTTCATTCGAACAGGATGTTACGTAAGATATAAGACAATTGTGGATGTTTGTTATTTTTCACTTGTATTAGTTATAACATATATTTCTTTATTTTCAGCTTTAATGTTTTAGACCTGACACGAATCGGTAGATGAAAACGAAATTTATAGATGAAATAATATATCACATGCTGCATAATATAACTCATGGAAGGTTCACAAATAAACAAATGATACATTAAAGCTACCGCTTGTCATCTACCAAGGCAACTTATTATATTTATGCATTTTATCTTTAGAAGGTTCTCACCTTCAGAATATAATTTTGCATGTTCAAATACGACGAACTCATCGTTTAGATATACATATACATAAATACAAAATGTTATCTGAAAATGCTGAAGTATAAATCACGAAACAGTAATAATTGGAAATTGAACAGAAGGTCACCAAACATACATTACTCGTACATAAAATCTACTTACATCATTGATCGTTACCGTAACACAGACGTAGAACAGAAAATGATTTTTATTTGTTTGATGTTTACATAAAACAATCACAATATACAGCATTATTTCTGAGTAACAAAGCGCATTTCATTACAAAAAAAATCAATGAGAAGATGTAAAAAAGGATAAAGCTATCGATGAATTAATGTAAATTAAACTTTTAACATTTGTCATTAATGAAATATTATAGATAAAATAAATACCTTCACCATCTCCAATAAATATATTACTTTGCACTTTTCAAATTGGTTTCCCTTCCCTGTATACATAAATTGTGTTATTTCAAAATTTCTTAATAGTTTTTGCTAATAGAAACAAGTGCTTTAAGATTATATGTATAAATAATAATTTTAATATCCGCAAAAATGTTAAATTATTGTAATTTTTTAGATTTTTACAGCTGTTAAAAATAATCTAGTGAAATTAAACTGAACAAGATTTTGCATCTAAGTTAATTTTGTTTTTTAATACAAAATATTAATATAACAGTTAATTTAAATAGTATTATTTACTGAATTTCTAAAAGAATTGGAAAGACACATGTAAACGTTCTTAATATTTTGCTACATTGTATGATTTATTCACATGTATAGTCACGTAGTCAACCATTGTCTTTTATTTATGGCATTTTATTGCTATTGTTATTTATTTTATTTACTGGTTTCTAATGTGTAATTCATCTGTGATTAAAATGTAGATAGAGTTTTCCATTCAACATTTTGACATTTCTTATATACAGTATATGTAGCACAATCGCTCGAATTGAACATTACAAGCAATGTATAAACTAATGTACGTTTTGTTTGTTGTTTGTAAATATTTAGTTGTCTTTTAATGATACCACATACATGACAAAGTATTCTTGTTTACAGCGAATGTTTTCGTTCTAACATTCCCTAAAATTTTCAGATTAATCTCCGCCAAAGTGTCAATATAAATCATTGAAATGGCTGCAGCTATATTTTATATTTATCTGTTACTTTGAGAATAGAAAATATACGTCTTTATTTACACTTTAAGTAAAAGCTTGATCAGGCAGTTACATTTTTGAGATACAATTGAGATACACGCGGCGTCTAACAAACATGAATTCGTGTTCAAAACTTTTTTTTCTGATCGTCATTTGTTATTGTGCAATATCACTAGCATTTAGTATATGACAGATAACGATTTAATTTACGAAGCAGTCATATTTCACCAAAACAAACAAGGAAATAAAATCAACGAATACGTCAATTCTAAGGATAACCGCAAAACTTCTTTGATGTTATATTATGCTTCCCAAAAATTTCAGGGGACCATATAGTCGCCGGGTTGTCTTCCGTCCGTCCATCCGTCCGTACGTACGTCCCGAATTCGTGTCCGGCCAATTACTTCGTTATTTGAAGTCGGATTTAACAACTATTTCACAGAAATGATCACCATATTGAGACGACGTGTCGCGCGCAACATTTGGGTTGCTACCTTGAAGATCAAGATCACAGCATGACCTTGTCCGGCCATAACTTTGTTATTTGAAGTCGGATTTTACAAGTATTTCACATAAACAATTAGCATATTGAGACGACGTGTCGAGCGAAACATTTGGGTCGCTACCTTAAAGGTCAATGTCGCAGCATGACCTTGAAGCAATTGAGAACATATTGAACATATTGAGACGACGTGTCGCGCGCCAAACTCCTCACAGCGGTTACGTCATGCTTTGCTACTTTAACCACTGCCACCACTGAAATCACGTGATGATAGTTGTATCATGTGACAAAAACATGGCGGCCAGTTTCAGAACGCCAAGGATCCCGTATCAAGCTGGCAGATTTATAATTTACATCCCTTACCAGACAAAATAAGTTCAAGACACACAAATTTGTTATCACTTAAAACAAGTGCGGATCAAATTTTTTGTGTAATCGTTCAATAAACTGTTTATATTCTGCCATTGTTATTATGCATACGTGTCACAGTGAAAATATATTTCGTTATGTTTACAAAAAATTTTTATACGTATATTTTTTTTACTTTCTTGTACATTAAGCATAACTATCTTAAACGAAAGAAACTAAAATGATATAAAGTATTCTTTTTAAAAATTAAAAGTGAAAAAAAAAAACCCGGGCATATTCGACCAAATTTTATTTGGTGGCAGTGTTACTTACGATCGGGGGGAAGTAACCGCTGCGGGGGTTTTGGGCCCGGGCCCCAAGTTGTTATTAGACCCATTGAGTAAATTGAAATGCAATGAACGTTTGCCTTGCCTAATTTTTAAAATTTATAACTTTGAACTTTTTTGGGGGACATAACCCCTGAAACTAAAAAAAGAAATTTTTCGTACCAAAAACCCTATCGAGGAGCATACCCGGTAAACCGGCCTTGTTGCGAAATGAATATTGAGAATCCCTGGAGAAATGAGCAGAAGGATAAAAAGAAAAATTGTTTTAAAAAATTTTTAAAATTTTAAATTTTATATTTTATATATTTATGCCCATCCACTTAAACAAAAACATATTTTATTATATAATTAACAATCGTTTTTTTTATAAGTGTTGTATACTGATATAGTGTTCAAGGCATTCAATTTAAATTACCCTTATAATGCAGCTTGAAGTTTTTAATTATATACTGAAATAATATATATAATGGATTTGCTTAGTCGCATGTATCACAGGTATAAGACTTAGCATAGAAAAATAACTTATCATCAAATGTGTTGCAAACATATAACATTATTGGCACTGTAGTCTATCTTTTTTGTTTTAAAAAAAGGTTCATTATTTGTCCTCTATTAAGTGGTGCTTATATTAATTACATGCAGACAAAAACGTAATTAATAAAAACACAATATTATCTTTACAGATCTTGGATATATCATCAGACTAAAAATGCAAGACAAGACTGAAAGTTTGTAACATATAAAACTTTTTGTTTAATGAACTAGTTTTTTTTCTCTTGAAAATTAATTTTGCTACAATGTTCCATGTTGTTGCTTGAGATTAAATGCTGATGAAAAGTTCTTTCACTTTTACTTTTATTAATATCAGACATATGATATTATGGTAAATGAAAATAATGTAAGCAGGGTTGTTGAAAGATCAAGTAAATCATACAATGTTTCTTTATTAAAACGACTAATATTTCAACATCGCTGGTACCAGACCCATTAGCAGTTTTATCACAGCTAGACATATGTTAATATATATTACTTGCATGTTCCATGGAAATAACTTGGATGAGTGGAAGGCAATGAAATGTGAACATGTAATAATGGTTTCGTTTCAGCTTGTCCATTGTTTTTTTTTTTAATTTCTATCAAATTTTCTACAAAACGACGAAGCCTTTTGTGACACTGTGATTTGTAGAATCTCATTTTTATCCACTTCTTTAACATTATTTGATCCGAGGGCTGGTAAACATATCTCAAAACTCACTCTACGTGCCGTTAAAATTGGACACGGGTAGTATTTCTCTGATTCAGTTTTAATAATTTATTTTCACACCAAAGTGTAAATAAACTAAATTGAAAAACTTAAGATATGCTTATCTTTATGAAACAGCATTTTTTTAATGATTTATTGTAACAATAAACTTAATTTTGATACATAATTATAAGTTGCCTACCGGTTTACCGGAAGGGAGTTCAGATTTTTCTATGCCTCTGCAATTCGTCAGTCTATCAGTTCGATACAAAAACTCGATTATTTATGAACTTGAAATAATTTTGCTCCCCCCCCCCCTATCCCCGAATATCGTATCTCTTTCCCCTATGCCCTTATACCTTGTGGCCCTATAAATCAATCTTTTTTTTTATTTCCTTGTCGGTTGCTGTTTTTATTTTTGTATCACTTTAGTGATTAGCCTGTCCATATTCTGCGTTGCGCCCTGTCCTGTTTTGTTTAGGGTCCTCCTGGGCTCCTTGCCGCTGGTTCCTGTTGGGGTTGCGTTCATTGAGCGCCGCCTTGCCTTGTTGATATCGTAATAATTAATAATCATATTTTAATAATTCTATTCTTGGACATATGAAATGTATTGAACCAATATATGCAAGTCATGCATTTATTAATATACACATCTGATACAATGACTTCTTCTTATTTGTATTACTCCTAACATAATATTTCTATTCTTGGTCAAATGAAATTTATTATACGAATATATGCAAGTCATCTCTACGTATATGTTCATAAACGAATCTCGTATATTCATACTGTTATAATTATTTTGTTTTTATTGAATAAATATTGCAGAAAAACTACGTTCTTTCACTTACGTTCGTTCTATACATGTATAAAACAATGAAATTTTGAAACTGAAATACTAAACAAATATCATCACTGTTATCTATGAACCTGTTTTTCTCATTCAGCAGAAAACAAAACATTGAGCTTTAGAATTAGTTTTGTTTCGTTATATTCCTGTACATTTCTTTGAGTATCAATTGCAAATATTGAATAAACAGAGATATCATTTCAAAATAAGATACACATCATTTTTTTCATTGGAAACTATCTAAGTGTAATGAATTTGACTCAATGTAACAATATTTATTTGATACAAAACAAAACACGTTGTTTTTTAATTAGAGGCATGTAATTGTTTTCGCTGGCTTGAATGTTTGCATAGTAAAATATAAAAATTGAACACAATTATGGCAAAATGTTATTTTAGTTCCACTTTAACTAGTGTACGCTCAAATCTACGCTGAAATATTTACCTAAATAGTAATAAATTGCAGTTATACAGGCAACGATCCATTTTACATATGTGTGACAATTTTTTCGGAATGATTCCATGAAGATACTTGTGTCTTTTCGTGCAGTTTTTTGAAGTGATAGAAAAAGTTTTATGTTAAACAAGAAAACATAGAAAATGACAATGTACCAGCTGCAATCTTTTACATTCATAAAATGTACACCACTGTGCTGTAAAAAGCACTGGTTTCAACCTTATGAAAAGTGTGTTATGACATATTGTCATTTTGATCTGAAATGCTGATTGGTATTGAACAAGATAACTCACTATAATTATGACAACGATAACAAAACAGACGTGATTTATATGAAACATGCATTAAGATGTTCTTGTTATAACAAAGGAAATTTGCAATTACTTCACTTATTGTCATTGTAATAAAATTTTGCGTAGAGGGAAAGCCAAAAGATAACGATGTGACGCCAGTTCTGATCTCATATCAATATGTTTATGATTTGTATGTATCATCTCATTATTATTTTGACTCCAGTAATGGCAAGTTTTGAAAAGATAGAAGATCAGGAAACATTATGTTTGTTTAAGTTTAAGCAAACGTTATAACTTATAGCAGGACCTA